>NW_026893621.1:900000-1036189 GCF_032452875.1 Bos javanicus
TCATGCACTGCTCACGTGGCTGATCATGCACTGATCACGTAGCAACCATGTACTGGTCACGTGACTGATCATGCACTGATCACGTAATTGATCATGCACTGATCACGTGGCTGATCACACATGATCACGTGACTGATCATGCACTGATCACGTGGCTATCATGCACTGATCACGTGGCTATCATGCACTGATCACGTGGATGTCATGCACTGATCACGTGGCTGATCACACACGATCACGTGACTGATCATGCACTGATCACGTGGCTATCATGCACTGATCACGTGGCTGATCATGCAATGATCACGTAGCTACCATGTACTGGTCACGTGACTGATCATGCACTGATCACGTGATTGATCATGCACTGATCACGTGGATCATCATGCACTGATCACGTGGCTGATCACACTGATCACGTGACTGATCATGCACTGATCACGTGACTGATCATGCACTGATCACGTGGCTATCATGCACTGATCACGTGGCTATCATGCACTGATCACGTGGCTGATCACACACTGATCACGTGACTGATCATGCACTGATCACGTGGCTATCATGCACTGATCACGTGGCTATCATGCACTGATCACGTGGCTGATCATGCACTGATCACGTGACTGATCATGCACTGATCACGTGACTGATCATGCACTGATCACGTGGCTATCATGCACTGATCACGTGGCTGATCATGCACTGATCACGTAATTGATCATGCACTATCACGTGGCTGATCATGCACTGATCACGTGACTGATCATGCACTGATCACGTGACTGATCATGCACTGATCAGTGGCTATCATGCACTGATCACGTGGCTGATCATGCACTGATCACGTGACTGATCATGCACTGATCACTGGCTATCATGCACTGATCACGTGGCTATCATGCACTGATCACGTGGCTGATCATGCACTGATCACGTGACTGATCATGCACTGATCACGTCTATATCATGCACTGATCACGTGACTGATCATGCACTGATCACGTGGATGATCATGCACTGATCACGTGACTGATCATGCACTGATCACGTGGCTATCATGCACTGATCACGTGGCTGATCATGCACTGATCACGTAGCTACCATGCACTGATCACGTGACTGATCATGCACTGATCACGTAATTGATCATGCACTGATCAGTGACTGATCATGCACTGATCACGTGACTGATCATGCACTGATCACGTGACTGATCATGCACTGATCACGTGGCTATCATGCACTGATCACGTGGCTGATCATGCAATGATCACGTAGCTACCATATACTGGTCACGTGACTGATCATGCACTGATCACGTGGCTGATCATGCACTGATCACGTGGCTGATCATGCACTGATCACGTGACTGATCATGCACTGATCACGTGACTGATCATGCACTGATCACGTGGCTATCATGCACTGATCACGTGGCTGATCATGCACTGATCACGTGCCTGATCATGCACTGATCACATGACTGATCATGCACTGATCACGTGACTGATCATGCACTGATCACGTGGCTATCATGCACTACTCACGTGGCTGATCATGCAATGATCATGTAGCTACCATGTACTGGTCACGTGACTGATCATGCACCCATCAGGTGACTGATCATGCACTGATCACGTGCCTGATCATGCACTGATCACGTGACTGATCATGCACTGATCACATAGCTATCATGCACTGATCACGTGGCTGATCATGCACTGATCACGTGGCTGATCATGCACTGATACCGTGACTGAGCATGGACTGATCACATGACTATCATGTAGTGATCACGTGACTTAATGGCGCTGATCATGTGACTGATCATGCGCTGATCATGTTTGCTATCATACACTGATCATGTGCCTCTGGAGGCAATAAACAAAGAGCTGAGTAGGCACGAATCAAACAGTCAGCAGGCACCAATCATGGAACTCAGCTGTGAGGAATCATGCTGCTCAGCTGGCAATAATCAAGCAGCTGAGCAGGCAGGAATTACGCAGCACAGCTGGCAATTGTCAAGCAGATGACAGGCAGGAATCGTGCAGCTCAGCTGGCAATTGTCAAGCAGATGAGCAGACAGTAATCACGCAGCTCAGCAGGCCCTTATCACGTGACTGAGCATGCACTGTTCACGTGAATCATGCTGCTCAGCTGGCAATAATCAAGCAGCTGATCAGGCAGGAATTACACAGCACAGCTGGCAATTGTCAAGCAGATGACAGGCAGGAATCGTGCAGCTCAGCTGGCAATTGTCAAGCAGATGAGCAGACTGTAATCACGCAGCTCAGCAGGCACTGATCACGTGACTGATCATGCACTGTTCACGTGGCTGATCATACACTGATCACGTGACTGATCATGCACTGATCACGTGGATATCATGCACTGATCACGTGGCTGATCATACACTGTTCACGTGTCTGACCATGCACTGATCACGTGGCTGATCATACACTGCTCACGTAACTGATCATGCACTGATCACGTGGCTATCATGCACTGATCACGTGGCTGATCATGCACTGATCACGTGGCTGATCACACACTGTCACGTGACATATCATGCACTGATCACGTGGCACTCATGCACTGATCACGTGGCTGATCATACTCTGATCACGTAACTGATCATGCACTGATCACGTGGCTATCATGCACTGCTCACGTGGCTGTCATGCAATGATCACGAAGCTATCATATACTGGTCACGTGACTGATCATGCACTGATCACGTAAATGATCATGCACTGATCACGTGACTGATCATGCACTGATCACGTGACTGATCATGCACTGATCACGTGGCTGATCATGCACTGATCACGTGGCTCATCATGCACTGATCACGTGGCTGATCACACTGATCACGTGACTGATCATGCACTGATCACGTGACTGATCATGCACTGATCACGTGGCTATCATGCACTGATCACGTGGCTATCATGCACTGATCACGTGGCTGATCACACACGATCACGTGACTGATCATGCACTGATCACGTGGCTATCATGCACTGATCACGTGGCTGATCATGCACTGATCACGTGGCTATCATGCACTGATCACGTGGCTGATCATGCACTGATCACGTGGCTGATCATGCACTGATCACGTGGCTATCATGCACTGATCACGTGACTGATCATGCACTGATCACGTGGCTGATCATGCACTGATCACGTGACTGATCATGCACTGATCACGTGACTGATCATGCACTGATCACGTGACTGATCATGCACTGATCACGTGGCTTATCATGCACTGATCATGTGACTGATCATGTGCTGATCATGTTTCTGTCATACACTGATCATGTGCCTCTGGAGGCAATGAACAAAGAGCTGAGTAGGCAGGAATCAGTCAGGCAATAATCATGGAACTCAGCTCTGAGAAATCATGCTGCTCAGCTGGCAATAATCAAGCAGATGAGCAGGCAGGAATTATGCAGCACAGGTGGCAATTGTCAAGCAGATGACAGGCAGGAATCGTGCAGCTCAGCTGGCAATTGTCAAGCAGATGAGCAGACAGTAATCACGCAGCTCAGCAGGCCCTGATCACGTGACTGAGCATGCACTGTTCACGTGGCTGATCATACACTGATCACGTGACTGATCATGCACTGATCACGTGGCTATCATGCACTGATCACGTGGCTGATCATGCACTGATATCATGCACTGATCACGTGGCTGATCATGCACTGATCACGTGACTGATCATGCACTGATCACGTGGCTGATCATGCACTGATCACGTGACTGATCATGCACTGATCACGTGACTGATCATGCACTGATCACGTGGCTGATCATGCACTGATCACGTGACTGATCATGCACTGATCACGTGACTGATCATGCACTGATCACGTGACTGATCATGCACTGATCACGTGGCTGATCATGCACTGATCACGTGGCTGATCATGCACTGATCACGTGACTGATCATGCACTGATCACGTGACTGATCATGCACTGATCACGTGGCTATCATGCACTGATCACGTGGCTGATCATGCACTGATCACGTGACTGATCATGCACTGATCACGTGGCTATCATGCACTGATCACGTGGCTATCATGCACTGATCACGTGGCTGATCATGCACTGATCACGTGACTGATCATGCACTGATCACGTCTATATCATGCACTGATCACGTGACTGATCATGCACTGATCACCCGGATGATCATGCACTGATCACGTGACTGATCATGCACTGATCACGTGGCTATCATGCACTGATCACGTGGCTGATCATGCACTGATCACGTAGCTACCATGCACTGATCACGTGACTGATCATGCACTGATCACGTAATTGATCATGCACTGATCACGTGACTGATCATGCACTGATCACGTGACTGATCATGCACTGATCACGTGACTGATCATGCACTGATCACGTGGCTATCATGCACTGATCACGTGGCTGATCATGCACTGATCACGTGACTATCATGCACTGATCACGTGACTGATCATGCACTGATCACGTGGCTGATCATGCACTGATCACGTGGCTGATCATGCACTGATCACGTGACTGATCATGCACTGATCACGTGACTGATCATGCACTGATCACGTGGCTATCATGCACTGATCACGTGGCTGATCATGCACTGATCACGTGCCTGATCATGCACTGATCACATGGCTGATCATGCACTGATCACGTGACTGATCATGCACTGATCACGTGGCTATCATGCACTACTCACGTGGCTGATCATGCAATGATCATGTAGCTACCATGTACTGGTCACGTGACTGATCATACACCCATCAGGTGACTGATCATGCACTGATCACGTGCCTGATCATGCACTGATCACGTGACTGATCATGCACTGATCACATAGCTATCATGAACTGATCACCTGGCTGATCATGCACTGATCACGTGGCTGATCATGCACTGATACCGTGACTGAGCATGGACTGATCACATGACTATCATGTAGTGATCACGTGACTTAATGGCGCTGATCATGTGACTGATCATGCGCTGATCATGTTTGCTATCATACACTGATCATGTGCCTCTGGAGGCAATAAACAAAGAGCTGAGTAGGCACGAATCAAACAGTCAGCAGGCACCAATCATGGAACTCAGCTGTGAGGAATCATGCTGCTCAGCTGGCAATAATCAAGCAGCTGAGCAGGCAGGAATTACGCAGCACAGCTGGCAATTGTCAAGCAGATGACAGGCAGGAATCGTGCAGCTCAGCTGGCAATTGTCAAGCAGATGAGCAGACAGTAATCACGCAGCTCAGCAGGCCCTGATCACGTGACTGAGCATGCACTGTTCACGTGGCTGATCATACACTGATCACGTGATTGATCATGCACTGATCACTTGGATATCATGCACTGATCACGTGGCTGATCATACACTGTTCACGTGTCTGACCATGCACTGATCACGTGTCTGGTCATACACTGCTCACGTAACTGATCATGCACTGATCACGTGGCTATCATGCACTGATCACGTGGCTAACATGCACTGTCACGTGGCTGATCACACACTGTCACGTGACATATCATGCACTGATCACGTGGCTGATCATGCACTGATCACGTGACTGATCATGCACTGATCACGTGACTGATCATGCACTGATCACGTGACTGATCATGCACTGATCACGTGACTGATCATGCACTGATCACGTGGCTATCATGCACTGATCACGTGGCTGATCATGCAATGATCACGTAGCTACCATGCACTGGTCACGTGACTGATCATGCACTGATCACGTAATGATCATGCACTGATCACGTGGCTGATCATGCACTGATCACGTGGCTGATCATGCACTGATCACGTGACTGATCATGCACTGATCACGTGACTGATCATGCACTGATCACGTGGCTATCATGCACTGATCACGTGGCTGATCATGCACTGATCACGTGCCTGATCATGCACTGATCACATGACTGATCATGCACTGATCACGTGACTGATCATGCACTGATCACGTGGCTATCATGCACTATCACGTGGCTGATCATGCAATGATCATGTAGCTACCATGTACCAGTCACGTGACTGATCATACACCCATCAGGTGACTGATCATGCACTGATCACGTGCCTGATCATGCACTGATCACGTGACTGATCATGCACTGATCACATAGCTATCATGCACTGATCACGTGGCTGATCATGCACTGATCACGTGGCTGATCATGCACTGATACCGTGACTGAGCATGGACTGATCACATGACTATCATGTACTGATCACGTGACTTAATGGCGCTGATCATGTGACTGATCATGCGCTGATCATGTTTGCTATCATACACTGATCATGTGCCTCTGGAGGCAATAAACAAAGAGCTGAGTAGGCACGAATCATAAGTCAGCAGGCAATAATCATGGAACTCAGCTGTGAGGAATCATGCTGCTCAGCTGGCAATAATCAAGCAGCTGAGCAGGCAGGAATTACGCAGCACAGCTGGCAATTGTCAAGCAGATGACAGGCAGGAATCGTGCAGCTCAGCTGGCAATTGTCAAGCAGATGAGCAGACAGTAATCACGCAGCTCAGCAGGCCCTGATCACGTGACTGAGCATGCACTGTTCACGTGGCTGATCATACACTGATCACGTGATGATCATGCACTGATCACGTGGCTATCATGCACTGATCACGTGGCTGATCATGCACTGATCACGTGCTACCATGCACTGATCACGTGACTGATCATGCACTGATCACGTAACTGATCATGCACTGATCACGTGGCTCATCATGCACTGATCACGTGGCTGATCACACTGATCACGTGACTGATCATGCACTGATCACGTGACTGATCATGCACTGATCACGTGGCTATCATGCACTGATCACGTGGATATCATGCACTGATCACGTGGCTGATCACACACTGATCACGTGACTGATCATGCACTGATCACGTGGCTATCATGCACTGATCACGTGGCTGATCATGCACTGATCACGTGGCTATCATGCACTGATCACGTGGCTGATCATGCACTGATCACGTAGCTACCATGCACTGATCACGTGACTGATCATGCACTGATCACGTGGCTGATCATGCACTGATCACGTGACTGATCATGCACTGATCACGTGGCTGATCATGCACTGATCACGCAGCTACCATGTACTGGTCACGTGACTGATCATGCACTGATCACGTAATTGATCATGCACTGATCACGTGGCTTATCATGCACTGATCATGTGACTGATCATGTGCTGATCATGTTTCTGTCATACACTGATCATGTGCCTCTGGAGGCAATGAACAAAGAGCTGAGTAGGCAGGAATCAGTAGGCAATAATCATGGAACTCAGCTCTGAGAAATCATGCTGCTCAGCTGGCAATAATCAAGTAGATGAGCAGGCAGGAATTATGCAGCACAGGTGGCAATTGTCAAGCAGATGACAGGCAGGAATCGTGCAGCTCAGCTGGCAATTGTCAAGCACATGAGCAGACAGTAATCACGCAGCTCAGCAGGCCCTGATCACGTGACTGATCATGCACTGTTCACGTGGCTGATCACACACTATCACGTGAATGATCATGCACTGATCACGTGGCTATCATGCACTGATCACGTGATTATCATGCACTGATCACGTAATTGTCATGCACTGATCACGTGGCTATCATGCACTGATCACGTGGCTGATCATGCACTGATCACGTGACTGATCATGCACTGATCACGTGGCTGATCATGCACTGATCACGTGGCTAT
The DNA here is from genome assembly GCF_032452875.1 of Bos javanicus. NCBI lineage: Eukaryota > Metazoa > Chordata > Mammalia > Artiodactyla > Bovidae > Bos > Bos javanicus. The sequence goes on from NW_026893621.1 coordinate 907,788, forward strand.
CATGCACTGATCACGTGGCTGATCATGCACTGATCACGTAGCTATCATGCACTGATCACGTGACTGATCATGCACTGATCACGTGGCTGATCATGCACTGATCACGTGGCTGATCATGCACTGATCACGTGACTGATCATGCACTGATCACGTGTCTGATCATGCACTGATCACGTGGCTATCATGCATGGCTCACGTGGCTGATCATGCACTGATCACGCAGCTACCATGTACTGGTCACATGACTGATCATGCACTGATCACGTGACTGATCATGCAGTGATCACGTGGCTATCGTGCACTACTCACGTGGTTGATCATGCAATGATCATGTAGCTACCATGTACAGGTCACGTGAATGATCATACACCCATCAGGTGACTGATCATGCACTGATCACGTGGCTATCATGCACTGATCACGAGACTGATCATGCACTGATCACGTCTATATCATGCACTGATCACATGACTGCCCATGCACTGATCACGTGGATGATCATACACTAATCATGTGACAGATCATGCACTGATCACGTGGCTGATCATGCACTGATACCGTGACTGTGCATGGACTGATCACATGACTATCATGTAGTGATCACGTGACTTAATGGCGCTGATCATGTGACTGATCATGCGCTGATCATGTTTGCTATCATACACTGATCATGTGCCTCTGGAGGCAATAAACAAAGAGCTGAGTAGGCACGAATCAAAAGTCAGCAGGCAATAATCATGGAACTCAGGTGTGAGGAATCATGCTGCTCAGCTGGCAATAATCAAGCAGCTGAGCAGGCAGGAATTACGCAGCACAGCTGGCAATTGTCAAGCAGATGACAGGCAGGAATCGTGCAGCTCAGCTGGCAATTGTCAAGCAGATGAGCAGACAGTAATCACGCAGCTCAGGAGGCCCTGATCACGTGACTGAGCATGCACTGTTCACGTGGCTGATCATACACTGATCACGTGATTGATCATGCACTGATCACTTGGATATCATGCACTGATCACGTGGCTGATCATACACTGTTCACGTGTCTGACCATGCACTGATCACGTGGCTGATCATACACTGCTCACGTACTGATCATGCACTGATCACGTGGCTATCATGCACTGATCACGTGGCGGAACATGCACTGTTCACGTGGCTGATCACACACCTGTCACGTGACATATCATGCACTGATCACGTGGCACTCATGCACTGATCACGTGGCTGATCATACTCTGCTCACGTAACTCATCATGCACACATCACGTGGCTATCATGCACTGCTCACGTGGTTCGTCATGGAATGGTCACGTAGCTACCATATACTGGTCAAATGACTGATCATGCACAGATCACGTAAATGATCATGCACTGTTAACGTGACTGATCATGTACTGATCACGTGACTGATCATGCACTGATCACGTGGCTATCATGCTCTGCTCACGTGGCTGATCATGCAACGATCAGTTAGCAACCATGTACTCGTCTCGTGACTGATCATGCACTGATCACGTAATTGATCCTGCACTGATCACGTGGCTCATCATGCACTGATCACGTGGCTGATCACACGTATCACGTGACTGATCATGCACTGATCACGTGACTACTCATGCACTGATCACGTGGCTATCATGCACTGATCACGTGGATATCATGCACTGATCACGTGGCTGATCACACACGTATCACGTGACTGATCATGCACTGATCACGTGGCTATCATGCACTGATCACGTGGCTATCATGCACTGATATCATGCACTGATCACGTGGCTGATCACACTGATCACGTGACTGATCATGCACTGATCACGTGGCTGATCATGCACTGATCACGTGACTGATCATGCACTGATCACGTGACTGATCATGCACTGATCACGTGGCTGATCATGCACTGATCACGTGACTGATCATGCACTGATCACGTGACTGATCATGCACTGATCACGTGACTGATCATGCACTGATCACGTGGCTGATCATGCACTGATCACGTGGCTGATCATGCACTGATCACGTGACTGATCATGCACTGATCACGTGACTGATCATGCACTGATCAGTGGCTATCATGCACTGATCACGTGGCTGATCATGCACTGATCACGTGACTGATCATGCACTGATCACTGGCTATCATGCACTGATCACGTGGCTATCATGCACTGATCACGTGGCTGATCATGCACTGATCACGTGACTGATCATGCACTGATCACGTCTATATCATGCACTGATCACATGACTGCCCATGCACTGATCACGTGGATGATCATACACTGATCACGTGACAGATCATGCACTGATCACGTGGCTATCATGCACTGATCACGTGGCTGATCATGCACTGATCACGTAGCTATCATGCACTGATCACGTGACTGATCATGCACTGATCACGTAATGATCATGCACTGATCAGTGACTGATCATGCACTGATCACGTGACTGATCATGCACTGATCACGTGACTGATCATGCACTGATCACGTGGCTATCATGCACTGATCACGTGGCTGATCATGCACTGATCACGTAGCTACCATGCACTGATCACGTGACTGATCATGCACTGATCACGTGGCTGATCATGCACTGATCACGTGGCTGATCATGCACTGATCACGTGACTGATCATGCACTGATCACGTGACTGATCATGCACTGATCACGTGGCTATCATGCACTGATCACGTGGCTGATCATGCACTGATCACGTGCCTGATCATGCACTGATCACATGGCTGATCATGCACTGATCACGTGACTGATCATGCACTGATCACGTGGCTATCATGCACTATCACGTGGCTGATCATGCAATGATCATGTAGCTATCATGTACTGGTCACGTGACTGATCATGCACTGATCACGTGACTGATCATGCACTGATCACGTGGCTGATCATGCACTGATCACGTGACTGATCATGCACTGATCACGTGGCTATCATGCACTGATCACGTGGCTGATCATGCACTGATCACGTGGCTGATCATGCACTGATACCGTGACTGATCATGGACTGATCACATGACTATCATGCAGTGATCACGTGACTTAATGCGCTGATCATGTGACTGATCATGCGCTGATCATGTTTGCTATCATACACTGATCATGTGCCTCTGGAGGCAATAAACAAAGAGCTGAGTAGGCACGAATCAAACAGTCAGCAGGCACCAATCATGGAACTCAGCTGTGAGGAATCAGGCTGCTCAGCTGGCAATAATCAAGCAGCTGAGCAGGCAGGAATTACGCAGCACAGCTGTCAATTGTCAAGCAGATGACAGGCAGGAATCGTGCAGCTCAGCTGGCAATTGTCAAGCAGATGAGAAGACAGTAATCACGCAGCTCATCAGGCCCTGATCACGTGACTGAGCATGCACTGATACCGTGACTGAGCATGGACTGATCAGATGACTATCATGTACTGATCACGTGACTTAATGGCGCTGATCATGTGACTGATCATGCGCTGATCATGTTTGCTATCATACACTCATCATGTGCCTCTGGAGGCAATAAACAAAGAGCTGAGTAGGCACGAATCATAAGTCAGCAGGCAAAAATCATGGAACTCAGCTGTGAGGAATCATGCTGCTCAGCTGGCAATAATCAAGCAGCTGAGCAGGCAGGAATTACGCAGCACAGCTGGCAATTGTCAAGCAGATGACAGGCAGGAATCGTGCAGCTCAGCTGGCAATTGTCAAGCAGATGAGCAGACAGTAATCACGCAGCTCAGCAGGCCCTGATCACGTGACTGAGCATGCACTATTCACGTGGCTGATCATACACTGATCACTTGATGATCATGCACTGATCACTTGGATATCATGCACTGATCACGTGGCTGATCATACACTGTTCACGTGTCTGACCATGAACTGATCACGTGGCTGATCATACACTGCTCAGGTAACTTATCATGCACTGATCACGTGGATATCATGCACTGATCACGTGGCTGATCATACTCTGCTCACGTTACTGATCATGTACACATCACGTGGCTATCATGCACTGCTCACGTGGCTGTCATGGAATGATCACGTAGCTACCATATATTGGTCACGTGACTGATCATGCACTGATCACGTAAATGATCATGCACTGTTCACGTGACTGATCATGTACTGATTACGTGACTGATCATGCACTGATCACGTGGCTATCATGCTCTGCTCACGTGGCTGATCATGCAAGGATCACGTAGCAACCATGTACTGGTCACGTGACTGATCATGCACTGATCACGTAATTGATCCTGCACTGATCACGTGGCTGATCACACTGTATCACGTGACTGATCAAGCAATGATCACGTGGCTCTCTTGCACTGATTACGTGGCTATCATGCACTGATCACGTGGATGTCATGCACTGATCACGTGGCTGATCACACACGTATCACATTACTGATCATGCACTGATCACGTGGCTATCATGCACTGATCACGTGGCTGATCATGCAATGATCACGTAGCTACCATGTACTGGTCATGTGACTGATCATGCACTGATCACGTAATTGATCCTGCACTGATCACATGGATCATCATGCACTGATCACGTGGCTGATCACACGTATCACGTGACTGATCATGTACAGATAACGTGAATAATCATGCAGTGATCACGTGGCTATCCTGCACTGATCACGTGGATATCATGCACTGATCACGTGGCTGATCACACACTGATCACGTGACTGATCATGCACTGATCACGTGGCTATCATGCACTGATCACGTGGCTGATCATGCACTGATCACGTAAATGATCATGCACTGTTCAGTTGACTGATCATGCACTGATCACGTGACTGATCATGCACTGATCACGTGGCTATCATGCTCTGATCACGTGGCTGATCATGCACTGATCACGTAATTGATCATGCACTATTAACGTGGCTGATCATGCACTGATCACGTGACTGACCATGCACTGATCACGTGACTGACCATCCACGGATCAGTTGGCTATCATGCACTGATTACTTGGCTGATCATACACTGATCACTTGACTGATAATGCACTGATCATCTGGCTATCATGCACTTATTACCTGGCTATCGTGCACTGATCACGTGGTTGATCATACACTGATCCCGAGACTGATCATGCACTGATCACGTCTATATCATGCACTGATCACATCACTGCCCATGCACTGATCACCCGGATGAACATACACTGATCATGTGACTGATCATGCACTGATCACGTGGCTATCATGCACTGCTCACTCGGCTGTTCATGCAATGATCACGTAGCTACCATGTACTGGTCACGTGAGTGATCATGCACTGATCACGTAATTGATCATGCACTGATCAGTGACTTATCATGCACTGTTCACGTGAGTGATCATGCACTGATCACGTGACTGATCATGCACTGATCTCGTGGCTATCATGCACGGATCATGTGGCTGATCATGCAATGATCACGTAGCTACCATGCACTGATCACGTGACTGATCATGCACTGATCATGTGGCTGATCATGCACTGATCACGTGGCTGATCATCCACTGATCACGTGACTGATCATGCACTGATCACGTGACTGATCATGCACTGATCACGTGGCTATCATGCACTGATAACTTCGCTGGTCATACACTGGTCACGTGCCTGATCATGCACAGATTACATGACTGATCATGCACTGAACACGTGACTCATCATGCACTGAGCACGTGGTTATCATGCACTACTCACGTGGCTGATCATGCAATTATCATGTAGCTACCATGTACCGGTCAGGTGACTGATCATACACCCATTAGGTGACGGATCATACACTGATCACCTGCCTGGTCATGCACAGATCACGTGACAAATCATGAACTGATCACATAGCTATCATGAAATGATCACCTGGCTGATCATGCACTGATCACGTGGCTGATCATGCACTGATACCGTGACTGAGCATGGACTGATCACATGACTATCATGTAGTGATCACGTGACTTAATGGCGCTGATCATGTGACTGATCATGCGCTGATCATGTTTGCTATCATACACTGATCATGTGCCTCTGGAGGCAATAAACAAAGAGCTGAGTAGGCACGAATCAAACAGTCAGCAGGCACCAATCATGGAACTCAGCTGTGAGGAATCATGCTGCTCAGCTGGCAATAATCAAGCAGCTAGCAGGCAGGAATTACGCAGCACAGCTGGCAATTGTCAAGCAGATGACAGGCAGGAATCGTGCAGCTCAGCTGGCAATTGTCAAGCAGACGAGCAGACAGTAATCACGCAGCTCAGCAGGCCCTGATCACGTGACTGAGCATGCACTGTTCACGTGGCTGATCATACACTGATCACGTGATTGATCATGCACTGATCAGTTGGATATCATGCACTGATCACGAGGCTGATCATACACTGTTCACGTGTCTGACCATGCACTGATCACGTGGCTGATCATACACTGCTCACGTAACTTATCATGCACTGATCACGTGGCTATCATGCACTGATCACGTGGCTGAACATGCACTGTTCACGTGCCTGATCACACACCTGTCACGTGACATATCATGCACTGATCACGTGGCACTCATGCACTGATCACGTGGCTGATCATACTCTGCTCACGTAACTGATCATGCACACATCACGTGGCTATCATGCACTGCTCACGGGGTTCGTCATGGAATGATCATGAAGCTATCATATACAGGTCACGTGACTGATCATGCACAGATCACGTAAATGATCATGCACTGTTCACGTGACTGATCATGTACTGATCACGTGACTGATCATGCACTGATCACGTAATTGATCCTGCACTGATCACGTGGCTCATCATGCACTGATCACGTGGCTGATCACACTCGTATCACGTGACTGATCATGTACAGATCACGAGACTAATCATGAAGTGATCACGTGGCTATCATGCACTGATCACGTGGATATCATGCAGTGATCACGTGGCTGATCACACACGTATCACGTGACTGATCATGCACTGATCACGTGGCGATCATGCACTGCTCACGTGGCTATCATGCACTGATCACGTGGCTATCATGCACTGATCACGTGGCTGATCATGCACTGATCACGTGGCTGATCATGCACTGATCACGCAGCTACCATGCACTGATCACGTGACTGATCATGCACTGATCACGTGGCTGATCATGCACTGATCACGTGACTGATCTTGCACTGATCACGTGGCTGATCATGCACTGATCACGCAGCTACCATGTACTGGTCACATGACTGATCATGCACTGATCACGTAATTGATCATGCACTGATCACCTGGCTTACCATGCATTGATTATGTGATTCATCATGTGCTGATCATGTTTGGTGTCATACACTGATCATGTGCCTCTGGAGGCAATGAACAAAGAGCTGAGTAGGCAGGAATCAGTAGGCAATAATCATGGAACTCAGCTCTGAGAAATCATGCTGCTCAGCTGGCAATAATCAAGTAGATGAGCAGGCAGGAATTATGCAGCACAGGTGGCAATTGTCAAGCAGATGACAGGCAGGAATCGTGCAGCTCAGCTGGCAATTGTCAAGCACATGAGCAGACAGTAATCACGAAGCTCAGCAGGCCCTGATCACGTGACTGAGCATGCACTGTTCACGTGGCTGATCACACACTATCACGTGAATGATCATGCACTGATCACGTGGCTATCATGCACTGATCACGTGATTGCGCATGCACTGATCACGTAATTGTCATGCACTGATCACGTGGCTATCATGCACTGATCACGTGGCTGATCATGCACTGATCACGTGACTGATCATGCACTGATCACGTGGCTGATCATGCACTGATCACGTGGCTATCATGCACTGATCACGTGGCTGATCATGCAATGATCACGTAGCTACCAAGTACTGGTCACGTGACTGATCATGCACTGATCACGTAATTGATCATGCACTGATCACGTGGCTGATCATGCACTGATCACGTGGCTGATCATACACTGATCACGTGACTGATCATGCACTGATCACGTGGCTGATCATGCACTGATCACGTGACTGATCATGCACTGATCACGTGTCTGATCATGCACTGATCACGTGGCTATCATGCATGGCTCACGTGGCTGATCATGCATGATCACGCAGCTACCATGTACTGGTCACATGACTGATCATGCACTGATCACGTGACTGATCATGCAGTGATCACGTGGCTATCATGCACTACTCACGTGGCTGATCATGCAATGATCATGTAGCTACCATGTAAAGGTCACGTGAATGATCATACACCCATCAGGTGACTGATCATGCACTGATCACGTGGCTATCATGCACTGATCACGAGACTGATCATGCACTGATCACGTCTATATCATGCACTGATCACATGACTGCCCATGCACTGATCACGTGGATGATCATACACTAATCATGTGACAGATCATGCACTGATCACGTGGCTGATCATGCACTGATACCGTGACTGTGCATGGACTGATCACATGACTATCATGTAGTGATCACGTGACTTAATGGCGCTGATCATGTGACTGATCACGCGCTGATCATGTTTTCTATCATACACTGATCATGTGCCTCTGGAGGCAATAAACAAAGAGCTGAGTAGGCACGAATCAAAAGTCAGCAGGCAATAATCATGGAACTCAGCTGTGAGGAATCATGCTGCTCAGCTGGCAATAATCAAGCAGCTGAGCAGGCAGGAATTACGCAGCACAGCTGGCAATTGTCAAGCAGATGACAGGCAGGAATCGTGCAGCTCAGCTGGCAATTGTCAAGCAGATGAGCAGACAGTAATCACGCAGCTCAGCAGGCCCTGATCACGTGACTGAGCATGCACTGTTCACGTGGCTGATCATACACTGATCACGTGATTGATCATGCACTGATCACTTGGATATCATGCACTGATCACGTGGCTGATCATACACTGTTCACGTGTCTGACCATGCACTGATCACGTGGCTGATCATACACTGCTCACGTACTGATCATGCACTGATCACGTGGCTATCATGCACTGATCACGTGGCTGAACCTGCACTGTTCACGTGGCTGATCACACACCTGTCACGTGACATATCATGCACTGATCACGCGGCACTCATGCACTGATCACGTGGCTGATCACACTCTGCTCACGTAACTCATCATGCACACATCACGTGGCTATCATGCACTGCTCACGTGGTTCGTCATGGAATGGTCACGTAGTTACCATATACTGGTCACGTGACTGATCATGCACAGATCACGTAAGTGATCATGCACTGTTAACGTGACTGATCATGTACTGATCACGTGACTGATCATGCACTGATCACGTGGCTATCATGCTCTGCTCACGTGGCTGATCATGCAACGATCACGTAGCAACCATGTACTCGTCACGTGACTGATCATGCACTGATCACGTAATTGATCCTGCACTGATCACGTGGCTCATCATGCACTGATCCGGTGGCTGATCACACACGTATCACGTGACTGATCATGCACTGATCACGTGACTACTCATGCACTGATCACGTGGCTATCATGCACTGATCACGTGGATATCATGCACTGATCACGTGGCTGATCACACACGTATCACGTGACTGATCATGCACTGATCACGTGGCTATCATGCACTGATCACGTGGCTATCATGCACTGATATCATGCACTGATCACGTGGCTGATCACACACGTATCACGTGACTGATCATGCACTGATCACGTGGCTGATCATGCACTGATCACGTGACTGATCATGCACTGATCACGTGACTGATCATGCACTGATCACGTGGCTGATCATGCACTGATCACGTGACTGATCATGCACTGATCACGTGACTGATCATGCACTGATCACGTGACTGATCATGCACTGATCACGTAATTGATCATGCACTGATCACGTGGCTGATCATGCACTGATCACGTGACTGATCATGCACTGATCACGTGACTGATCATGCACTGATCAGTTGACTATCATGCACTGATCACGTGGCTGATCATGCACTGATCACGTGACTGATCATGCACTGATCACTGGCTATCATGCACTGATCACGTGGCTATCATGCACTGATCACGTGGCTGATCATACACTGATTCCGAGACTGATCATGCACTGATCACGTCTATATCATGCACTGATCACATGACTGATCATGCACTGATCACGTGGCTGATCATACACTGATCATGTGACTGATCATGCACTGATCACGTGGCTATCATGCACTGATCACGTGGCTGATCATGCACTGATCACGTAGCTACCATGCACTGATCACGTGACTGATCATGCACTGATCACGTAATTGATCATGCACTGATCACGTGACTGATCATGCACTGATCACGTGACTGATCATGCACTGATCACGTGACTGATCATGCACTGATCACGTGGCTATCATGCACTGATCACGTGGCTGATCATGCACTGATCACGTGGCTACCATGCACTGGTCACGTGACTGATCATGCACTGATCACGTGGCTGATCATGCACTGATCACGTGGCTGATCATGCACTGATCACGTGACTGATCATGCACTGATCACGTGACTGATCATGCACTGATCACGTGGCTATCATGCACTGATCACGTGGCTGATCATGCACTGATCACGTGCCTGATCATGCACTGATCACATGGCTGATCATGCACTGATCACGTGACTGATCATGCACTGATCACGTGGCTATCATGCACTACTCACGTGGCTGATCATGCAATGATCATGTAGCTACCAAGTACTGGTCACGTGACTGATCATACACCCATCAGGTGACTGATCATGCACTGATCACGTGCCTGATCATGCACTGATCACGTGACTGATCATGCACTGATCACATAGCTATCATGCACTGATCACGTGGCTGATCATGCACTGATCACGTGGCTGATCATGCACTGATACGTGACTGAGCATGGACTGATCACATGACTATCATGTAGTGATCACGTGACTTAATGGCGCTGATCATGTGACTGATCATGCGCTGATCATGTTTGCTATCATACACTGATCATGTGCCTCTGGAGGCAATAAACAAAGAGCTGAGTAGGCACGAATCAAACAGTCAGCAGGCACCAATCATGGAACTCAGCTGTGAGGAATCATGCTGCTCAGCTGGCAATAATCAAGCAGCTGAGCAGGCAGGAATTACGCAGCCCAGCTGGCAATTGTCAAGCAGATGACAGGCAGGAATCGTGCAGCTCAGCTGGCAATTGTCAAGCAGATGAGCAGACAGTAATCACGCAGCTCAGCAGGCCCTGATCACGTGACTGAGCATGCACTATTCACGTGAATAATGCTGCTCAGCTGCCAATAATCAAGCAGCTAGCAGGCAGGAATTACACAGCACAGCTGGCAATTGTCAAGCAGATGACAGGCAGGAATCGTGCAGCTCAGCTGGAAATTGTCAAGCAGATGAGCAGACAGTAATCACGCAGCTCAGCAGGCCCTGATCACGTGACTGAGCATGCACTGTTCACGTGGCTGATCATACACTGATCACGTGATTGATCATGCACTTATCACTTGGATATCATGCACTGATCACGTAGCTGATCATACACTGTTCACGTGTCTGACCATGCACTGATCACGTGGCTGATCATACACTGATCACGTAACTGATCATGCACTGATCACGTGGCTATCATGCACTGATCACGTGGCTGATCATGCACTGTTCACGTGGCTGATCACACACTGTCACGTGACATATCATGCACTGATCACATGGCACTCATGCACTGATCACGTGGCTGATCATACTCTGGTCACGTCACTGATCATGCACACATCACGTGGCTATCATGCACTGCTCACGTGGTTCGTCATGGAATGATCATGAAGCTACCATATACAGGTCACGTGACTGATCATGCACTGATCACGTAAATGATCATGCACTGATCACGTGACTGATCATGCACTGATCACGTGGCTATCATGCACTGATCACGTGGCTGATCATGCAATGATCACGTAGCAACCATGTACTGGTCACGTGACTGATCATGCACTGATCACGTAATTGATCATGCACTGATCACGTGGCTCATCACGCACTGATCCGTGGCTGATCACACTCATATCACGTGACTGATCATGCACTGATCACGTGACTAATCATGCACTGATCACGTGGCTATCATGCACTGATCACGTGGATATCATGCACTGATCACGTGGCTGATCACACACGTATCACGTGACTGATCATGCACTGATCACGTGGCTATCATGCACTGATCACGTGGCTGATCATGCACTGATCACGTGGCTATCATGCACTGATCACGTGGCTGATCATGCACTGATCACGTAGCTACCATGCACTGATCACGTGACTGATCATGCACTGATCACGTGGCTGATCATGCACTGATCACGTGACTGATCATGCACTGATCACGTGGCTGATCATGCACTGATCACGCAGCTACCATGTACTGGTCACATGACTGATCATGCACTGATCACGTAATTGATCATGCACTGATCACTGGCTTATCATGCATTGATCATGTGATTCATCATGTGCTGATCATGTTTGGTGTCATACACTGATCATGTGCCTCTGGAGGCAATGAACAAAGAGCTGAGTAGGCAGGAATCAGTAGGCAATAATCATGGAACTCAGCTCTGAGAAATCATGCTGCTCAGCTGGCAATAATCAAGCAGATGAGCAGGCAGGAATTATGCAGCACAGCTGGCAATTGTCAAGCAGACGACAGGCAGGAATCGTGCAGCTCAGCTGGCAATTGTCAAGCACATGAGCAGACAGTAATCACGCAGCTCAGCAGGCCCTGATCACGTGACTGAGCATGCACTGTTCACGTGGCTGATCACACACTGATCACGTGAATGATCATGCACTGATCACGTGGCTATCATGCACTGATCACGTGATTGTCATGCACTGATCACGTAATTGTATGCACTGATCACGTGGCTATCATGCACTGATCACGTGGCTGATCATGCACTGATCACGTGACTGATCATGCACTGATCACGTGGCTGATCATGCACTGATCACGTGGCTATCATGCACTGATCACGTGGCTGATCATGCATGATCACGTAGCTACCATGCACTGATCACGTGACTGATCATGCACTGATCACGTAATTGATCATGCACTGATCACGTGGCTGATCATGCACTGATCACGTGGCTGATCATGCACTGATCACGTGACTGATCATGCACTGATCACGTGGCTGATCATGCACTGATCACGTGACTGATCATGCACTGATCACGTGTCTGATCATGCACTGATCACGTGGCTATCATGCATGGCTCACGTGGCTGATCATGCATGATCACGCAGCTACCATGTACTGGTCACATGACTGATCATGCACTGATCACGTGACTGATCATGCACTGATCACGTGGCTATCATGCACTACTCACGTGGCTGATCATGCAATGATCATGTAGCTACCATGTAAAGGTCACGTGAATGATCATACACCCATCAGGTGACTGATCATGCACTGATCACGTGGCTATCATGCACTGATCACGTGACTGATCATGCACTGATCACGTGGATGATCATACACTAATCATGTGACAGATCATGCACTGATCACGTGGCTGATCATGCACTGATACCGTGACTGTGCATCGACTGATCACATGACTATCATGTAGTGATCACGTGACTTAATGGCGCTGATCATGTGACTGATCATGCGCTGATCATGTTTTCTATCATACACTGATCATGTGCCTCTGGAGGCAATAAACAAAGAGCTGAGTAGGCACGAATCAAACAGTCAGCAGGCACCAATCATGGAACTCAGCTGTGAGGAATCATGCTGCTCAGCTGGCAATAATCAAGCAGCTGAGCAGGCAAGAATTACGCAGCACAGCTGGCAATTGTCAAGCAGATGACAGGCAGGAATCGTGCAGCTCAGCTGGCAATTGTCAAGCAGATGAGCAGACAGTAATCACGCAGCTCAGCAGGCCCTGATCACGTGACTGAGCATGCACTGTTCACGTGGCTGATCATACACTGATCACGTGTCTGATCATGCACTGATCACGTGGCTGATCATACACTGATCACGTACTGATCATGCACTGATCACGTGGCTATCATGCACTGATCACGTGGCTGATCATGCACTGTTCACGTGGCTGATCACACACTGTCACGTGACATATCATGCACTGATCACGTGGCACTCATGCACTGATCACGTGTCTGGTCATACACTGCTCACGTACTGATCATGCACTGATCACGTGGCTATCATGCACTGCTCACGTGGTTCGTCATGGAATGATCACGTAGCTACCATATACTGGTCACGTGACTGATCATGCACTGATCACGTAAATGATCATGCACTGTTAACGTGACTGATCATGTACTGATCACGTGACTGATCATGCACTGATCACGTGGCTATCATGCACTGATCACGTGGCTGATCATGCACTGATCACGTGGCTGATCACACACTGATCACGTGACTGATCATGCACTGATCACGTGGCATCATGCACTGATCACGTGGCTGATCATGCACTGATCACGTGACTGATCATGCACTGATCACGTGGCTATCATGCACTGATCACGTGGCTGTCATGCACTGATCATGAAGCTACCATGCACTGATCACGTGACTGATCATGCACTGATCACGTGGCTGATCATGCACTGATCACGTGACTGATCATGCACTGATCACGTGACTGATCATGCACTGATCACGTGGCTATCATGCACTGATCACGTGGATATCATGCACTGATCACGTGGCTGATCACACACGTATCACGTGACTGATCATGCACTGATCACGTGGCTATCATGCACTGATCACGTGGCTGATCATGCACTGATCACGTGGCTATCATGCACTGATCACGTGGCTGATCATGCACTGATCACGTAGCTACCATGCACTGATCACGTGACTGATCATGCACTGATCACGTGCCTGATCATGCACTGATCACGTGACTGATCATGCACTGATCACGTGGCTGATCATGCAATGATCACTCAGCTACCATGTACTGGTCACATGACTGATCATGCACTGATCACGTAATGATCATGCACTGATCACGTGGCTTATCATGCACTGATCATGTGATTCATCATGTGCTGATCATGTTTGGTGTCATACACTGATCATGTGCCTCTGGAGGCAATGAACAAAGAGCTGAGTAGGCAGGAATCAGTAGGCAATAATCATGGAACTCAGCTCTGAGAAATCATGCTGCTCAGCTGGCAATAATCAAGTAGATGAGCAGGCAGGAATTATGCAGCACAGGTGGCAATTGTCAAGCAGATGACAGGCAGGAATCGTGCAGCTCAGCTGGCAATTGTCAAGCAGATGAGCAGTCAGTAATCACGCAGCTCAGCAGGCCCTGATCACGTGACTGAGCATGCACTGTTCACGTGGCTGATCACACACTGATCACGTGAATGATCATGCACTGATCACGTGGCTATCATGCACTGATCACGTGGCTGATCATGCACTGATCACGTAGCTACCATGCACTGATCACGTGACTGATCATGCACTGATCACGTAATTGATCATGCACTGATCACGTGGCTGATCATGCACTGATCACGTGGCTGATCATGCACTGATCACGTGACTGATCATGCACTGATCACGTGGCTGATCATGCACTGATCACGTGACTGATCATGCACTGATCTCATGTCTGATCACGCACTGATCACGTGGCTATCATGCATGGCTCACGTGGCTGATCATGCATGATCACGCAGCTACCATGTACTGGTCACATGACTGATCATGCACTGATCACGTGACTGATCATGCAGTGATCACGTGGCTATCGTGCACTACTCACGTGGTTGATCATGCAATGATCATGTAGCTACCATGTAAAGGTCACGTGAATGATCATACACCCATCAGGTGACAGATCATGCACTGATCACGTGGCTATCATGCACTGATCACGAGACTGATCATGCACTGATCACGTCTATATCATGCACTGATCACATGCCTGCCCATGCACTGATCACGTGGATGATCATACACTAATCATGTGACAGATCATGCACTGATCACGTGGCTGATCATGCACTGATACCGTGACTGTGCATGGACTGATCACATGACTATCATGTAGTGATCACGTGACTTAATGGCGCTGATCATGTGACTGATCATGCGCTGATCATGTTTTCTATCATACACTGATCATGTGCCTCTGGAGGCAATAAACAAAGAGCTGAGTAGGCACGAATCAAAAGTCAGCAGGCAATAATCATGGAACTCAGCTGTGAGGAATCATGCTGCTCAGCTGGCAATAATCAAGCAGCTGAGCAGGCAGGAATTACGCAGCACAGCTGGCAATTGTCAAGCAGATGACAGGCAGGAATCGTGCAGCCCAGCTGGCAATTGTCAAGCAGATGAGCAGACAGTAATCACGCAGCTCAGCAGGCCCTGATCACGTGACTGAGCATGCACTGTTCACGTGGCTGATCATACACTGATCACGTGTCTGATCATGCACTGATCACGTGGCTGATCATACACTGCTCACGTACTGATCATGCACTGATCACGTGGCTATCATGCACTGATCACGTGGCGGAACATGCACTGTTCACGTGGCTGATCACACACCTGTCACGTGACATATCATGCACTGATCACGTGGCACTCATGCACTGATCACGTGGCTGATCATACTCTGCTCACGTAACTCATCATGCACACATCACGTGGCTATCATGCACTGCTCACGTGGTTCGTCATGGAATGGTCACGTAGCTACCATATACTGGTCACGTGACTGATCATGCACAGATCACGTAAATGATCATGCACTGTTAACGTGACTGATCATGTACTGATCACGTGACTGATCATGCACTGATCACGTGGCTATCATGCTCTGCTCACGTGGCTGATCATGCAACGATCACGTAGCAACCATGTACTGGTCACGTGACTGATCATGCACTGATCACGTAATTGATCCTGCACTGATCACGTGGCTCATCATGCACTGATCACGTGGCTGATCACACACTGATCACGTGACTGATCATGCACTGATCACGTGACTATCATGCACTGATCACGTGGCTATCATGCACTGATCACGTGGATATCATGCACTGATCACGTGGCTGATCACACACGTATCACGTGACTGATCATGCACTGATCACGTGGCTATCATGCACTGATCACGTGGCTATCATGCACTGATATCATGCACTGATCACGTGGCTGATCACACACGATCACGTGACTGATCATGCACTGATCACGTGGCTGATCATGCACTGATCACGTGACTGATCATGCACTGATCACGTGACTGATCATGCACTGATCACGTGGCTGATCATGCACTGATCACGTGACTGATCATGCACTGATCACGTGACTGATCATGCACTGATCACGTGACTGATCATGCACTGATCACGTGATTGATCATGCACTGATCACGTGGCTGATCATGCACTGATCACGTGACTGATCATGCACTGATCACGTGACTGATCATGCACTGATCAGTGGCTATCATGCACTGATCACGTGGCTGATCATGCACTGATCACGTGACTGATCATGCACTGATCACTGGCTATCATGCACTGATCACGTGGCTATCATGCACTGATCACGTGGCTGATCATGCACTGATCACGTGACTGATCATGCACTGATCACGTCTATATCATGCACTGATCACATGACTGATCATGCACTGATCACGTGCATGAACATACACTGATCATGTGACAGATCATGCACTGATCACGTGGCTATCATGCACTGATCACGTGGCTGATCATGCAATGATCACGTAGCTACCATGCACTGATCACGTGACTGATCATGCACTGATCACGTAATTGATCATGCACTGATCAGTGACTGATCATGCACTGATCACGTGACTGATCATGCACTGATCACGTGACTGATCATGCACTGATCACGTGGCTATCATGCACTGCTCACGTGGCTGATCATGCAATGATCACGTGCTACCATGCACTGATCACGTGACTGATCATGCACTGATCACGTGGCTGATCATGCACTGATCACGTGGCTGATCATGCACTGATCACGTGACTGATCATGCACTGATCACGTGACTGATCATGCACTGATCACGTGGCTATCATGCACTGATCACGTGGCTGATCATGCACTGATCACGTGCCTGATCATGCACTGATCACATGGCTGATCATGCACTGATCACGTGACTGATCATGCACTGATCACGTGGCTATCATGCACTACTCACGTGGCTGATCATGCAATGATCACGTAGCTATCATGTACTGGTCACGTGACTGATCATGCACTGATCACGTGACTGATCATGCACTGATCACGTGCCTGATCATGCACTGATCACGTGACTGATCATGCACTGATCACGTGGCTATCATGCACTGATCACGTGGCTGATCATGCACTGATCACGTGGCTGATCATGCACTGATACCGTGACTGATCATGCACTGATCACATGACTATCATGCAGTGATCACGTGACTTAATGCGCTGATCATGTGACTGATCATGCGCTGATCATGTTTGCTATCATACACTGATCATGTGCCTCTGGAGGCAATAAACAAAGAGCTGAGTAGGCACGAATCAAACAGTCAGCAGGCACCAATCATGGAACTCAGCTGTGAGGAATCATGCTGCTCAGCTGGCAATAATCAAGCAGCTGAGCAGGCAGGAATTACGCAGCACAGCTGTCAATTGTCAAGCAGATGACAGGCAGGAATCGTGCAGCTCAGCTGGCAATTGTCAAGCAGATGAGCAGACAGTAATCACGCAGCTCATCATGCACTGATCACGTGACTGATCATGCACTGATACCGTGACTGAGCATGGACTGATCACATGACTATCATGTACTGATCACGTGACTTAATGGCGCTGATCATGTGACTGATCATGCACTGATCATGTTTGCTATCATACACTGATCATGTGCCTCTGGAGGCAATAAACAAAGAGCTGAGTAGGCACGAATCATAAGTCAGCAGGCAATAATCATGGAACTCAGCTGTGAGGAATCATGCTGCTCAGCTGGCAATAATCAAGCAGCTGAGCAGGCAGGAATTACGCAGCACAGCTGGCAATTGTCAAGCAGATGACAGGCAGGAATCGTGCAGCTCAGCTGGCAATTGTCAAGCAGATGAGCAGACAGTAATCACGCAGCTCAGCAGGCCCTGATCACGTGACTGAGCATGCACTATTCACGTGGCTGATCATACACGGATCACGTGATGATCATGCACTGATCACTTGGATATCATGCACTGATCACGTGGCTGATCATACACTGTTCACGTGTCTGACCATGCACTGATCACGTGGCTGATCATACACTGATCACGTAACTGATCATGCACTGATCACGTGGCTATCATGCACTGATCACGTGGCTGATCATACTGATCACGTGACTGATCATGCACACATCACGTGGCTATCATGCACTGATCACGTGGCTGTCATGCAATGATCACGTAGCTACCATATACTGGTCACGTGACTGATCATGCACTGATCACGTAAATGATCATGCACTGATCACGTGACTGATCATGCACTGATCACGTGACTGATCATGCACTGATCACGTGGCTATCATGCACTGCTCACGTGGCTGATCATGCAATGATCACGTAGCAACCATGTACTGGTCACGTGACTGATCATGCACTGATCACGTAATTGATCATGCACTGATCACGTGGCTGATCACACATGATCACGTGACTGATCATGCACTGATCACGTGGCTATCATGCACTGATCACGTGGCTATCATGCACTGATCACGTGGCTGTCATGCACTGATCACGTGGCTGATCACACACGATCACATGACTGATCATGCACTGATCACGTGGCTATCATGCACTGATCACGTGGCTGATCATGCAATGATCACGTAGCTACCATGTACTGGTCACGTGACTGATCATGCACTGATCACGTAATTGATCATGCACTGATCACGTGGCTCATCATGCACTGATCACGTGGCTGATCACACGATCACGTGACTGATCATGCACTGATCACGTGACTGATCATGCACTGATCACGTGGCTATCATGCACTGATCACGTGGCTATCATGCACTGATCACGTGGCTGATCACACACGATCACGTGACTGATCATGCACTGATCACGTGGCTATCATGCACTGATCACGTGGCTGATCATGCACTGATCACGTGACTGATCATGCACTGATCAGTGACTGATCATGCACTGATCACGTGACTGATCATGCACTGATCACGTGGCTATCATGCACTGATCACGTGGCTGATCATGCACTGATCACGTAATTGATCATGCACTATCACGTGGCTGATCATGCACTGATCACGTGACTGATCATGCACTGATCACGTGACTGATCATGCACTGATCAGTGGCTATCATGCACTGATCACGTGGCTGATCATGCACTGATCACGTGACTGATCATGCACTGATCACTGGCTATCATGCACTGATCACGTGGCTATCATGCACTGATCACGTGGCTGATCATGCACTGATCACGTGACTGATCATGCACTGATCACGTCTATATCATGCACTGATCACATGACTGATCATGCACTGATCACGTGGATGATCATACACTGATCACGTGACTGATCATGCACTGATCACGTGGCTATCATGCACTGATCACTGGCTGATCATGCAATGATCACGTAGCTACCATGTACTGGTCACGTGACTGATCATGCACTGATCACGTAATTGATCATGCACTGATCAGTGACTGATCATGCACTGATCACGTGACTGATCATGCACTGATCACGTGACTGATCATGCACTGATCACGTGGCTATCATGCACTGCTCACGTGGCTGATCATGCAATGATCACGTAGCTACCATATACTGGTCACGTGACTGATCATGCACTGATCACGTGGCTGATCATGCACTGATCACGTGGCTGATCATGCACTGATCACGTGACTGATCATGCACTGATCACGTGACTGATCATGCACTGATCACGTGGCTATCATGCACTGATCACGTGGCTGATCATGCACTGATCACGTGCCTGATCATGCACTGATCACATGGCTGATCATGCACTGATCACGTGACTGATCATGCACTGATCACGTGGCTATCATGCACTACTCACGTGGCTGATCATGCAATGATCATGTAGCTACCATGTACTGGTCACGTGACTGATCATACACCCATCAGGTGACTGATCATGCACTGATCACGTGCCTGATCATGCACTGATCACGTGACTGATCATGCACTGATCACATAGCTATCATGCACTGATCACGTGGCTGATCATGCACTGATCACGTGGCTGATCATGCACTGATACGTGACTGAGCATGGACTGATCACATGACTATCATGTAGTGATCACGTGACTTAATGGCGCTGATCATGTGACTGATCATGCGCTGATCATGTTTGCTATCATACACTGATCATGTGCCTCTGGAGGCAATAAACAAAGAGCTGAGTAGGCACGAATCAAACAGTCAGCAGGCACCAATCATGGAACTCAGCTGTGAGGAATCATGCTGCTCAGCTGGCAATAATCAAGCAGCTGAGCAGGCAGGAATTACGCAGCACAGCTGGCAATTGTCAAGCAGATGACAGGCAGGAATCGTGCAGCTCAGCTGGCAATTGTCAAGCAGATGAGCAGACAGTAATCACGCAGCTCAGCAGGCCCTGATCACGTGACTGAGCATGCACTGTTCACGTGAATCATGCTGCTCAGCTGGCAATAATCAAGCAGCTGAGGGCAGGAATTACACAGCACAGCTGGCAATTGTCAAGCAGATGACAGGCAGGAATCGTGCAGCTCAGCTGGCAATTGTCAAGCAGATGAGCAGACAGTAATCACGCAGCTCAGCAGGCCCTGATCACGTGACTGAGCATGCACTGTTCACGTGGCTGATCATACACTGATCACGTGATTGATCATGCACTGATCACTTGGATATCATGCACTGATCACGAGGCTGATCATACACTGTTCACGTGTCTGACCATGCACTGATCACGTGGCTGATCATACACTGCTCACGTAACTGATCATGCACTGATCACGTGGCTATCATGCACTGATCACGTGGCTGAACATGCACTGTTCACGTGGCTGATCACACACTGTCACGTGACATATCATGCACTGATCACGTGGCACTCATGCACTGATCACGTGGCTGATCATACTCTGATCACGTGACTGATCATGCACACATCACGTGGCTATCATGCACTGCTCACGTGGTTCGTCATGGAATGATCATGAAGCTACCATATACTGGTCACGTGACTGATCATGCACTGATCACGTAAATGATCATGCACTGATCACGTGACTGATCATGCACTGATCACGTGGCTATCATGCACTGATCACGTGGCTGATCATGCACTGATCACGTAGCAACCATGTACTGGTCACGTGACTGATCATGCACTGATCACGTAATTGATCATGCACTGATCACGTGGCTCATCATGCACTGATCCGTGGCTGATCACACTCATATCACGTGACTGATCATGCACTGATCACGTGACTAATCATGCACTGATCACGTGGCTATCATGCACTGATCACGTGGATATCATGCACTGATCACGTGGCTGATCACACACGTATCACGTGACTGATCATGCACTGATCACGTGGCTATCATGCACTGATCACGTGGCTGATCATGCACTGATCACGTGGCTATCATGCACTGATCACGTGGCTGATCATGCACTGATCACGTAGCTATCATGCACTGATCACGTGACTGATCATGCACTGATCACGTGGCTGATCATGCACTGATCACGTGACTGATCATGCACTGATCACGTGGCTGATCATGCACTGATCACGCAGCTACCATGTACTGGTCACATGACTGATCATGCACTGATCACGTGATTGATCATGCACTGATCACTGGCTTATCATGCATTGATCATGTGACTGATCATGTGCTGATCATGTTTGGTGTCATACACTGATCATGTGCCTCTGGAGGCAATGAACAAAGAGCTGAGTAGGCAGGAATCAGTAGGCAATAATCATGGAACTCAGCTGTGAGAAATCATGCTGCTCAGCTGGCAATAATCAAGCAGCTGAGCAGGCAGGAATTATGCAGCACAGGTGGCAATTGTCAAGCAGATGACAGGCAGGAATCGTGCAGCTCAGCTGGCAATTGTCAAGCAGATGAGCAGACAGTAATCACGCAGCTCAGCAGGCCCTGATCACGTGACTGAGCATGCACTGTTCACGTGGCTGATCACACACTGATCACGTGACTGATCATGCACTGATCACGTGGCTATCATGCACTGATCACGTGATTGTCATGCACTGATCACGTAATTGTCATGCACTGATCACGTGGCTATCATGCACTGATCACGTGGCTGATCATGCACTGATCACGTGACTGATCATGCACTGATCACGTGGCTGATCATGCACTGATCACGTGGCTATCATGCACTGATCACGTGGCTGATCATGCATGATCACGTAGCTACCATGTACTGATCACGTGACTGATCATGCACTGATCACGTAATTGATCATGCACTGATCACGTGGCTGATCATGCACTGATCACGTGGCTGATCATGCACTGATCACGTGACTGATCATGCACTGATCACGTGGCTGATCATGCACTGATCACGTGACTGATCATGCACTGATCACGTGTCTGATCATGCACTGATCACGTGGCTATCATGCACTGCTCACGTGGCTGATCATGCATGATCACGCAGCTACCATGTACTGGTCACATGACTGATCATGCACTGATCACGTGACTGATCATGCACTGATCACGTGGCTATCATGCACTACTCACGTGGCTGATCATGCAATGATCATGTAGCTACCATGTACAGGTCACGTGAATGATCATACACCCATCAGGTGACTGATCATGCACTGATCACGTGGCTATCATGCACTGATCACGTGACTGATCATGCACTGATCACGTGGATGATCATACACTAATCATGTGACAGATCATGCACTGATCACGTGGCTGATCATGCACTGATACCGTGACTGAGCATGGACTGATCACATGACTATCATGTAGTGATCACGTGACTTAATGGCGCTGATCATGTGACTGATCATGCGCTGATCATGTTTGCTATCATACACTGATCATGTGCCTCTGGAGGCAATAAACAAAGAGCTGAGTAGGCACGAATCAAACAGTCAGCAGGCAATAATCATGGAACTCAGCTGTGAGGAATCATGCTGCTCAGCTGGCAATAATCAAGCAGCTGAGCAGGCAGGAATTACGCAGCACAGCTGGCAATTGTCAAGCAGATGACAGGCAGGAATCGTGCAGCTCAGCTGGCAATTGTCAAGCAGATGAGCAGACAGTAATCACGCAGCTCAGCAGGCCCTGATCACGTGACTGAGCATGCACTGTTCACGTGGCTGATCATACACTGATCACGTGTCTGATCATGCACTGATCACGTGGCTGATCATACACTGATCACGTACTGATCATGCACTGATCACGTGGCTATCATGCACTGATCACGTGGCTGATCATGCACTGATCACGTGGCTGATCACACACTGTCACGTGACATATCATGCACTGATCACGTGGCACTCATGCACTGATCACGTGGCTGATCATACACTGCTCACGTAACTGATCATGCACTGATCACGTGGCTATCATGCACTGCTCACGTGGCTCGTCATGGAATGATCACGTAGCTACCATATACTGGTCACGTGACTGATCATGCACTGATCACGTAAATGATCATGCACTGTTCACGTGACTGATCATGCACTGATCACGTGACTGATCATGCACTGATCACGTGGCTATCATGCACTGATCACGTGGCTGATCATGCACTGATCACGTGGCTGATCATGCACTGATCACGTGACTGATCATGCACTGATCACGTGGCATCATGCACTGATCACGTGGCTGATCATGCACTGATCACGTGACTGATCATGCACTGATCACGTGGCTATCATGCACTGATCACGTGGCTGTCATGCAATGATCATGAAGCTACCATGCACTGATCACGTGACTGATCATGCACTGATCACGTGGCTGATCATGCACTGATCACGTGACTGATCATGCACTGATCACGTGACTGATCATGCACTGATCACGTGGCTATCATGCACTGATCACGTGGCTATCATGCACTGATCACGTGGCTGATCACACACGATCACGTGACTGATCATGCACTGATCACGTGGCTATCATGCACTGATCACGTGGCTGATCATGCACTGATCACGTGGCTATCATGCACTGATCACGTGGCTGATCATGCACTGATCACGTGCTATCATGCACTGATCACGTGACTGATCATGCACTGATCACGTGGCTGATCATGCACTGATCACGTGACTGATCATGCACTGATCACGTGGCTGATCATGCACTGATCACGCAGCTACCATGCACTGGTCACATGACTGATCATGCACTGATCACGTAATTGATCATGCACTGATCACGTGGCTTATCATGCACTGATCATGTGACTGATCATGTGCTGATCATGTTTGGTGTCATACACTGATCATGTGCCTCTGGAGGCAATGAACAAAGAGCTGAGTAGGCAGGAATCAGTAGGCAATAATCATGGAACTCAGCTCTGAGAAATCATGCTGCTCAGCTGGCAATAATCAAGTAGATGAGCAGGCAGGAATTATGCAGCACAGGTGGCAATTGTCAAGCAGATGACAGGCAGGAATCGTGCAGCTCAGCTGGCAATTGTCAAGCAGATGAGCAGACAGTAATCACGCAGCTCAGCAGGCCCTGATCACGTGACTGAGCATGCACTGTTCACGTGGCTGATCACACACTGATCACGTGACTGATCATGCACTGATCACGTGGCTATCATGCACTGATCACGTGGCTGATCATGCACTGATCACGTGGCTACCATGCACTGATCACGTGACTGATCATGCACTGATCACGTAACTGATCATGCACTGATCACGTGGCTGATCATGCACTGATCACGTGGCTGATCATGCACTGATCACGTGACTGATCATGCACTGATCACGTGGCTGATCATGCACTGATCACGTGACTGATCATGCACTGATCTCATGTCTGATCATGCACTGATCACGTGGCTATCATGCACTGCTCACGTGGCTGATCATGCATGATCACGCAGCTACCATGTACTGGTCACATGACTGATCATGCACTGATCACGTGACTGATCATGCACTGATCACGTGGCTATCATGCACTACTCACGTGGCTGATCATGCAATGATCATGTAGCTACCATGTACAGGTCACGTGAATGATCATACACCCATCAGGTGACTGATCATGCACTGATCACGTGGCTATCATGCACTGATCACGAGACTGATCATGCACTGATCACGTCTATATCATGCACTGATCACATGACTGCCCATGCACTGATCACGTGGATGATCATACACTAATCATGTGACAGATCATGCACTGATCACGTGGCTGATCATGCACTGATACCGTGACTGAGCATGGACTGATCACATGACTATCATGTAGTGATCACGTGACTTAATGGCGCTGATCATGTGACTGATCATGCGCTGATCATGTTTGCTATCATACACTGATCATGTGCCTCTGGAGGCAATAAACAAAGAGCTGAGTAGGCACGAATCAAACAGTCAGCAGGCAATAATCATGGAACTCAGCTGTGAGGAATCATGCTGCTCAGCTGGCAATAATCAAGCAGCTGAGCAGGCAGGAATTACGCAGCACAGCTGGCAATTGTCAAGCAGATGACAGGCAGGAATCGTGCAGCTCAGCTGGCAATTGTCAAGCAGATGAGCAGACAGTAATCACGCAGCTCAGCAGGCCCTGATCACGTGACTGAGCATGCACTGTTCACGTGGCTGATCATACACTGATCACGTGTCTGATCATGCACTGATCACGTGGCTGATCATACACTGATCACGTACTGATCATGCACTGATCACGTGGCTATCATGCACTGATCACGTGGCTGAACATGCACTGTTCACGTGGCTGATCACACACCTGTCACGTGACATATCATGCACTGATCACGTGGCACTCATGCACTGATCACGTGGCTGATCATACTCTGCTCACGTAACTCATCATGCACACATCACGTGGCTATCATGCACTGCTCACGTGGCTCGTCATGGAATGATCACGTAGCTACCATATACTGGTCACGTGACTGATCATGCACAGATCACGTAAATGATCATGCACTGTTCACGTGACTGATCATGTACTGATCACGTGACTGATCATGCACTGATCACGTGGCTATCATGCTCTGCTCACGTGGCTGATCATGCAACGATCACGTAGCAACCATGTACTGGTCACGTGACTGATCATGCACTGATCACGTAATTGATCCTGCACTGATCACGTGGCTCATCATGCACTGATCACGTGGCTGATCACACACTGATCACGTGACTGATCATGCACTGATCACGTGACTATCATGCACTGATCACGTGGCTATCATGCACTGATCACGTGGATATCATGCACTGATCACGTGGCTGATCACACACGATCACGTGACTGATCATGCACTGATCACGTGGCTATCATGCACTGATCACGTGGCTATCATGCACTGATATCATGCACTGATCACGTGGCTGATCACACACTGATCACGTGACTGATCATGCACTGATCACGTGGCTGATCATGCACTGATCACGTGACTGATCATGCACTGATCACGTGACTGATCATGCACTGATCACGTGGCTGATCATGCACTGATCACGTGACTGATCATGCACTGATCACGTGGCTGATCATGCACTGATCACGTGACTGATCATGCACTGATCACGTAACTGATCATGCACTGATCACGTGGCTGATCATGCACTGATCACGTGACTGATCATGCACTGATCACGTGACTGATCATGCACTGATCAGTGGCTATCATGCACTGATCACGTGGCTGATCATGCACTGATCACGTGACTGATCATGCACTGATCACTGGCTATCATGCACTGATCACGTGGCTATCATGCACTGATCACGTGGCTGATCATGCACTGATCACGTGACTGATCATGCACTGATCACGTCTATATCATGCACTGATCACATGACTGATCATGCACTGATCACGCATGATCATACACTGATCACGTGACTGATCATGCACTGATCACGTGGCTATCATGCACTGATCACGTGGCTGATCATGCACTGATCACGTAGCTACCATGCACTGATCACGTGACTGATCATGCACTGATCACGTAATTGATCATGCACTGATCAGTGACTGATCATGCACTGATCACGTGGTGATCATGCACTGATCACGTGACTGATCATGCACTGATCACGTGGCTATCATGCACTGATCACGTGGCTGATCATGCACTGATCACGTAGCTACCATGCACTGATCACGTGACTGATCATGCACTGATCACGTGGCTGATCATGCACTGATCACGTGGCTGATCATGCACTGATCACGTGACTGATCATGCACTGATCACGTGACTGATCATGCACTGATCACGTGGCTATCATGCACTGATCACGTGGCTGATCATGCACTGATCACGTGCCTGATCATGCACTGATCACGTGGCTGATCATGCACTGATCACGTGACTGATCATGCACTGATCACGTGGCTATCATGCACTACTCACGTGGCTGATCATGCAATGATCACGTAGCTATCATGTACTGGTCACGTGACTGATCATGCACTGATCACGTGACTGATCATGCACTGATCACGTGCCTGATCATGCACTGATCACGTGACTGATCATGCACTGATCACGTGGCTATCATGCACTGATCACGTGGCTGATCATGCACTGATCACGTGGCTGATCATGCACTGATACCGTGACTGATCATGGACTGATCACATGACTATCATGCAGTGATCACGTGACTTAATGCGCTGATCATGTGACTGATCATGCGCTGATCATGTTTGCTATCATGCACTGATCATGTGCCTCTGGAGGCAATAAACAAAGAGCTGAGTAGGCACGAATCAAACAGTCAGCAGGCACCAATCATGGAACTCAGCTGTGAGGAATCATGCTGCTCAGCTGGCAATAATCAAGCAGCTGAGCAGGCAGGAATTACGCAGCACAGCTGTCAATTGTCAAGCAGATGACAGGCAGGAATCGTGCAGCTCAGCTGGCAATTATCAAGCAGATGATCAGACAGTAATCACGCAGCTCATCAGCACTGATCACGTGACTGATCATGCACTGATACCGTGACTGAGCATGGACTGATCACATGACTATCATGTACTGATCACGTGACTTAATGGCGCTGATCATGTGACTGATCATGCACTGATCATGTTTGCTATCATGCACTGATCATGTGCCTCTGGAGGCAATAAACAAAGAGCTGAGTAGGCACGAATCAAAAGTCAGCAGGCAATAATCATGGAACTCAGCTGTGAGGAATCATGCTGCTCAGCTGGCAATAATCAAGCAGCTGAGCAGGCAGGAATTACGCGGCACAGCTGGCAATTGTCAAGCAGATGACAGGCAGGAATCGTGCAGCTCAGCTGGCAATTGTCAAGCAGATGAGCAGACAGTAATCACGCAGCTCAGCAGGCCCTGATCACGTGACTGAGCATGCACTGTTCACGTGGCTGATCATACACTGATCACGTGATGATCATGCACTGATCACGTGGATATCATGCACTGATCACGTGGCTGATCATACACTGATCACGTGTCTGACCATGCACTGATCACGTGGCTGATCATACACTGATCACGTAACTGATCATGCACTGATCACGTGGCTATCATGCACTGATCACGTGGCTGATCATACACTGATCACGTGGCTGATCATGCACACATCACGTGGCTATCATGCACTGATCACGTGGCTGTCATGCAATGATCACGTAGCTACCATATACTGGTCACGTGACTGATCATGCACTGATCACGTAAATGATCATGCACTGATCACGTGACTGATCATGCACTGATCACGTGACTGATCATGCACTGATCACGTGGCTATCATGCACTGATCACGTGGCTGATCATGCAATGATCACGTAGCAACCATGTACTGGTCACGTGACTGATCATGCACTGATCACGTAATTGATCATGCACTGATCACGTGGCTGATCACACATGATCACGTGACTGATCATGCACTGATCACGTGGCTATCATGCACTGATCACGTGACTATCATGCACTGATCACGTGGCTATCATGCACTGATCACGTGGCTGATCACACACGATCACGTGACTGATCATGCACTGATCACGTGGCTATCATGCACTGATCACGTGGCTGATCATGCAATGATCACGTAGCTACCATGTACTGGTCACGTGACTGATCATGCACTGATCACGTAATTGATCATGCACTGATCACGTGGATCATCATGCACTGATCACGTGGCTGATCACACGATCACGTGACTGATCATGCACTGATCACGTGACTGATCATGCACTGATCACGTGGCTATCATGCACTGATCACGTGGCTATCATGCACTGATCACGTGGCTGATCACACACGATCACGTGACTGATCATGCACTGATCACGTGGCTATCATGCACTGATCACGTGGCTGATCATGCACTGATCACGTGACTGATCATGCACTGATCAGTGACTGATCATGCACTGATCACGTGACTGATCATGCACTGATCACGTGGCTATCATGCACTGATCACGTGGCTGATCATGCACTGATCACGTAATGATCATGC
The DNA here is from genome assembly GCF_032452875.1 of Bos javanicus. NCBI lineage: Eukaryota > Metazoa > Chordata > Mammalia > Artiodactyla > Bovidae > Bos > Bos javanicus. The sequence continues at coordinate 938,739 of NW_026893621.1, forward strand.
ACTATCACGTGGCTGATCATGCACTGATCACGTGACTGATCATGCACTGATCACGTGACTGATCATGCACTGATCAGTGGCTATCATGCACTGATCACGTGGCTGATCATGCACTGATCACGTGACTGATCATGCACTGATCACTGGCTATCATGCACTGATCACGTGGCTATCATGCACTGATCACGTGGCTGATCATACACTGATCACGTGACTGATCATGCACTGATCACGTCTATATCATGCACTGATCACATGACTGATCATGCACTGATCACGTGGATGATCATGCACTGATCACGTGACTGATCATGCACTGATCACGTGGCTATCATGCACTGATCACGTGGCTGATCATGCAATGATCACGTAGCTACCATGTACTGGTCACGTGGCTGATCATGCACTGATCACGTAATTGATCATGCACTGATCAGTGACTGATCATGCACTGATCACGTGACTGATCATGCACTGATCACGTGACTGATCATGCACTGATCACGTGGCTATCATGCACTGATCACGTGGCTGATCATGCACTGATCACGTAGCTACCATATACTGATCACGTGACTGATCATGCACTGATCACGTGGCTGATCATGCACTGATCACGTGGCTGATCATGCACTGATCACGTGACTGATCATGCACTGATCACGTGACTGATCATGCACTGATCACGTGGCTATCATGCACTGATCACGTGGCTGATCATGCACTGATCACGTGCCTGATCATGCACTGATCACGTGACTGATCATGCACTGATCACGTGACTGATCATGCACTGATCACGTGGCTATCATGCACTACTCACGTGGCTGATCATGCAATGATCATGTAGCTACCATGTACTGGTCACGTGACTGATCATACACCCATCAGGTGACTGATCATGCACTGATCACGTGCCTGATCATGCACTGATCACGTGACAAATCATGCACTGATCACATAGCTATCATGCACTGATCACCTGGCTGATCATGCACTGATCACGTGGCTGATCATGCACTGATACCGTGACTGAGCATGGACTGATCACATGACTATCATGTAGTGATCACGTGACTTAATGGCGCTGATCATGTGACTGATCATGCGCTGATCATGTTTGCTATCATGCACTGATCATGTGCCTCTGGAGGCAATAAACAAAGAGCTGAGTAGGCACGAATCAAACAGTCAGCAGGCAATAATCATGGAACTCAGCTGTGAGGAATCATGCTGCTCAGCTGGCAATAATCAAGCAGCTGAGCAGGCAGGAATTACGCAGCACAGCTGGCAATTGTCAAGCAGATGAGCAGACAGTGATCACGCAGCTCAGCAGGCCCTGATCACGTGACTGAGCATGCACTGATCACGTGGCTGATCATGCACTGATCACGTGATTGATCATGCACTGATCACTTGGATATCATGCACTGATCACGTGGCTGATCATACACTGTTCACGTGTCTGACCATGCACTGATCACGTGGCTGATCATACACTGCTCACGGAACTGATCATGCACTGATCACGTGGCTATCATGCACTGAATACGTGGCTGAACATGCAATTTTCACGTGGCTGATCACACACCTGTCACATGACATATCATGCACTGATCACGTGGCACTCATGCACTGATCACGTGGCTGATCATACTCTGCTCACGTAACTGATCATGCACACATCAGGTGGCTATCATGCACTGCTCACGTGGTTCATGGAATGATCATGAAGCTATCATATACTGGTCACGTGACTGATCATGCACTGATCACGTAAATGATCATGCACTGATCACGTGACTGATCATGTACTGATCACGTGACTGATCATGCACTGATCACGTGATTGATCATGCACTGATCACGTGGCTGATCATGCACTGATCACGTGGCTGATCACACTGATCACGTGACTGATCATGCACTGATCACGTGACTGATCATGCACTGATCACGTGGCTATCATGCACTGATCACGTGGATATCATGCACTGATCACGTGGCTGATCACACACGATCACGTGACTGATCATGCACTGATCACGTGGCTATCATGCACTGATCACGTGGCTATCATGCACTGATCACGTGGCTATCATGCACTGATCACGTGGCTGATCATGCACTGATCACGTGGCTGATCATGCACTGATCACGTAGCTATCATGCACTGATCACGTGACTGATCATGCACTGATCACGTGGCTGATCATGCACTGATCACGTGACTGATCATGCACTGATCACGTGGCTGATCATGCACTGATCACGCAGCTACCATGTACTGGTCACATGACTGATCATGCACTGATCACGTAATTGATCATGCACTGATCACCTGGCTTATCATGCATTGATCATGTGACTCATCATGTGCTGATCATGTTTCTGTCATACACTGATCATGTGCCTCTGGAGGCAATGAACAAAGAGCTGAGTAGGCAGGAATCAGTAGGCAATAATCATGGAACTCAGCTCTGAGAAATCATGCTGCTCAGCTGGCAATAATCAAGCAGATGAGCAGGCAGGAATTATGCAGCACAGGTGGCAATTGTCAAGCAGATGACAGGCAGGAATCGTGCAGCTCAGCTGGCAATTGTCAAGCAGATGAGCAGACAGTAATCACGCAGCTCAGCAGGCCCTGATCACGTGACTGAGCATGCACTGTTCACGTGGCTGATCACACACTGATCACGTGAATGATCATGCACTGATCACGTGGCTATCATGCACTGATCACGTGATTGATCATGCACTGATCACGTAATTGTCATGCACTGATCACGTGGCTATCATGCACTGATCACGTGGCTGATCATGCACTGATCACGTGACTGATCATGCACTGATCACGTGGCTGATCATGCACTGATCACGTGGCTATCATGCACTGATCACGTGGCTGATCATGCACTGATCACGTAGCTACCATGTACTGATCACGTGACTGATCATGCACTGATCACGTAACTGATCATGCACTGATCACGTGGCTGATCATGCACTGATCACGTGGCTGATCATGCACTGATCACGTGACTGATCATGCACTGATCACGTGGCTGATCATGCACTGATCACGTGACTGATCATGCACTGATCACGTGTCTGATCATGCACTGATCACGTGGCTATCATGCATGGCTCACGTGGCTGATCATGCATGATCACGCAGCTACCATGTACTGGTCACATGACTGATCATGCACTGATCACGTGACTGATCATGCAGTGATCACGTGGCTATCGTGCACTACTCACGTGGTTGATCATGCAATGATCATGTAGCTACCATGTAAAGGTCACGTGAATGATCATACACCCATCAGGTGACTGATCATGCACTGATCACGTGGCTATCATGCACTGATCACGAGACTGATCATGCACTGATCACGTCTATATCATGCACTGATCACATGACTGCCCATGCACTGATCACGTGGATGATCATACACTAATCATGTGACAGATCATGCACTGATCACGTGGCTGATCATGCACTGATACCGTGACTGTGCATGGACTGATCACATGACTATCATGTAGTGATCACGTGACTTAATGGCGCTGATCATGTGACTGATCATGCGCTGATCATGTTTTCTATCATACACTGATCATGTGCCTCTGGAGGCAATAAACAAAGAGCTGAGTAGGCACGAATCAAACAGTCAGCAGGCAATAATCATGGAACTCAGCTGTGAGGAATCATGCTGCTCAGCTGGCAATAATCAAGCAGCTGAGCAGGCAGGAATTACGCAGCACAGCTGGCAATTGTCAAGCAGATGACAGGCAGGAATCGTGCAGCTCAGCTGGCAATTGTCAAGCAGATGAGCAGACAGTAATCACGCAGCTCAGCAGGCCCTGATCACATGACTGAGCATGCACTGTTCACGTGGCTGATCATACACTGATCACGTGATTGATCATGCACTGATCACTTGGATATCATGCACTGATCACGTGGCTGATCATACACTGTTCACGTGTCTGACCATGCACTGATCACGTGTCTGGTCATACACTGCTCACGTAACTGATCATGCACTGATCACGTGGCTATCATGCACTGATCACGTGGCTGAACATGCACTGTTCACGTGGCTGATCACACACCTGTCACGTGACATATCATGCACTGATCACGTGGCACTCATGCACTGATCACGTGGCTGATCATACTCTGCTCACGTAACTCATCATGCACACATCACGTGGCTATCATGCACTGCTCACGTGGTTCGTCATGGAATGGTCACGTAGCTACCATATACTGGTCACGTGACTGATCATGCACAGATCACGTAAATGATCATGCACTGTTCACGTGACTGATTATGTACTGATCACGTGACTGATCATGCACTGATCACGTGGCTATCATGCTCTGCTCACGTGGCTGATCATGCAACGATCACGTAGCAACCATGTACTCGTCTCGTGACTGATCATGCACTGATCACGTAATTGATCCTGCACTGATGACGTGGTTCATCACGCACTGATCCGGTGGCTGATCACACACGTATCACGTGACTGATCATGCATGATCACGTGACTATCATGCACTGATCACGTGGCTATCATGCACTGATCACGTGGATATCATGCACTGATCACGTGGCTGATCACACACGTATCACGTGACTGATCATGCACTGATCACGTGGCTATCATGCACTGATCACGTGGCTATCATGCACTGATATCATGCACTGATCACGTGGCTGATCACACACTGATCACGTGACTGATCATGCACTGATCACGTGGCTGATCATGCACTGATCACGTGACTGATCATGCACTGATCACGTGACTGATCATGCACTGATCACGTGGCTGATCATGCACTGATCACATGACTGATCATGCACTGATCACGTGACTGATCATGCACTGATCACGTGACTGATCATGCACTGATCACGTATTGATCATGCACTGATCACGTGGCTGATCATGCACTGATCACGTGACTGATCATGCACTGATCACGTGACTGATCATGCACTGATCAGTTGACTATCATGCACTGATCACGTGGCTGATCATGCACTGATCACGTGACTGATCATGCACTGATCATCTGGCTATCATGCACTCATCACGTGGCTATCATGCACTGATCACGTGGCTGATCATGCACTGATCACGTGACTGATCATGCACTGATCACGTCTATCATGCACTGATCACATGACTGCCCATGCACTGATCACGTGGCTGATCATACACTGATCATGTGACTGATCATGCACTGATCACGTGGCTATCATGCACTGATCACGTGGCTGATCATGCACTGATCACGTAGCTATCATGCACTGATCACGTGACTGATCATGCACTGATCACGTAATTGATCATGCACTGATCAGTGACTGATCATGCACTGATCACGTGACTGATCATGCACTGATCACGTGACTGATCATGCACTGATCACGTGGCTATCATGCACTGATCACGTGGCTGATCATGCACTGATCACGTAGCTATCATACTGATCACGTGACTGATCATGCACTGATCACGTGGCTGATCATGCACTGATCACGTGGCTGATCATGCACTGATCACGTGACTGATCATGCACTGATCACGTGACTGATCATGCACTGATCACGTGGCTATCATGCACTGATCACGTGGCTGATCATGCACTGATCACGTGCCTGATCATGCACTGATCACATGGCTGATCATGCACTGATCACGTGACTGATCATGCACTGATCACGTGGCTATCATGCACTACTCACGTGGCTGATCATGCAATGATCATGTAGCTACCATGTACTGGTCACGTGACTGATCATGCACCCATCAGGTGACTGATCATGCACTGATCACGTGCCTGATCATGCACTGATCACGTGACTGATCATGCACTGATCACATAGCTATCATGCACTGATCACGTGGCTGATCATGCACTGATCACGTGGCTGATCATGCACTGATACGTGACTGAGCATGGACTGATCACATGACTATCATGTACTGATCACGTGACTTAATGGCACTGATCATGTGACTGATCATGCGCTGATCATGTTTGCTATCATACACTGATCATGTGCCTCTGGAGGCAATAAACAAAGAGCTGAGTAGGCACGAATCAAACAGTCAGCAGGCACCAATCATGGAACTCAGCTGTGAGGAATCATGCTGCTCAGCTGGCAATAATCAAGCAGCTGAGCATGCAGGAATTACGCAGCACAGCTGGCAATTGTCAAGCAGATGACAGGCAGGAATCGTGCAGCTCAGCTGGCAATTGTCAAGCAGATGAGCAGACAGTAATCACGCAGCTCAGCAGGCCCTTATCACGTGACTGAGCATGCACTATTCACGTGAATCATGCTGCTCAGCTGCCAATAATCAAGCAGCTGAGCAGGCAGGAATTACACAGCACAGCTGGCAATTGTCAAGCAGATGACAGGCAGGAATCGTGCAGCTCAGCTGGCAATTGTCAAGCAGATGAGCAGACAGTAATCACGCAGCTCAGCAGGCCCTGATCACGTGACTGAGCATGCACTGTTCACGTGGCTGATCATACACTGATCACGTGATTGATCATGCACTGATCACGTGGATATCATGCACTGATCACGTGGCTGATCATACACTGATCACGTGTCTGACCATGCACTGATCACGTGGCTGATCATACACTGCTCACGTAACTGATCATGCACTGATCACGTGGCTATCATGCACTGATCACGTGGCTGATCATGCACTGATCACGTGGCTGATCACACACTGTCACGTGACATATCATGCACTGATCACGTGGCACTCATGCACTGATCACGTGGCTGATCATACACTGATCACGTGACTGATCATGCACATCACGTGGCTATCATGCACTGCTCACGTGGTTGTCATGGAATGATCATGAAGCTACCATATACTGGTCACGTGACTGATCATGCACTGATCACGTAAATGATCATGCACTGATCACGTGACTGATCATGCACTGATCACGTGGCTATCATGCACTGATCACGTGGCTGATCATGCACTGATCACGTAGCAACCATGTACTGGTCACGTGACTGATCATGCACTGATCACGTAATTGATCATGCACTGATCACGTGGCTCATCATGCACTGATCCGGTGGCTGATCACACTCATATCACGTGACTGATCATGCACTGATCACGTGACTAATCATGCACTGATCACGTGGCTATCATGCACTGATCACGTGGATATCATGCACTGATCACGTGGCTGATCACACACGATCACGTGACTGATCATGCACTGATCACGTGGCTATCATGCACTGATCACGTGGCTGATCATGCACTGATCACGTGGCTATCATGCACTGATCACGTGGCTGATCATGCACTGATCACGTAGCTACCATGCACTGATCACGTGACTGATCATGCACTGATCACGTGGCTGATCATGCACTGATCACGTGACTGATCATGCACTGATCACGTGGCTGATCATGCACTGATCACGCAGCTACCATGTACTGGTCACATGACTGATCATGCACTGATCACGTGATTGATCATGCACTGATCACTGGCTTATCATGCATTGATCATGTGATTCATCATGTGCTGATCATGTTTGGTGTCATACACTGATCATGTGCCTCTGGAGGCAATGAACAAAGAGCTGAGTAGGCAGGAATCAGTAGGCAATAATCATGGAACTCAGCTCTGAGAAATCATGCTGCTCAGCTGGCAATAATCAAGCAGATGAGCAGGCAGGAATTATGCAGCACAGGTGGCAATTGTCAAGCAGATGACAGGCAGGAATCGTGCAGCTCAGCTGGCAATTGTCAAGCAGATGAGCAGACAGTAATCACGCAGCTCAGCAGGCCCTGATCACGTGACTGAGCATGCACTGTTCACGTGGCTGATCACACACTGATCACGTGACTGATCATGCACTGATCACGTGGCTATCATGCACTGATCACGTGATTGTCATGCACTGATCACGTAATTGTCATGCACTGATCACGTGGCTATCATGCACTGATCACGTGGCTGATCATGCACTGATCACGTGACTGATCATGCACTGATCACGTGGCTGATCATGCACTGATCACGTGGCTATCATGCACTGATCACGTGGCTGATCATGCATGATCACGTAGCTACCATGTACTGATCACGTGACTGATCATGCACTGATCACGTAATTGATCATGCACTGATCACGTGGCTGATCATGCACTGATCACGTGGCTGATCATACACTGATCACGTGACTGATCATGCACTGATCACGTGGCTGATCATGCACTGATCACGTGACTGATCATGCACTGATCACGTGTCTGATCATGCACTGATCACGTGGCTATCATGCATGGCTCACGTGGCTGATCATGCATGATCACGCAGCTACCATGTACTGGTCACATGACTGATCATGCACTGATCACGTGACTGATCATGCACTGATCACGTGGCTATCATGCACTACTCACGTGGCTGATCATGCAATGATCATGTAGCTACCATGTACAGGTCACGTGAATGATCATACACCCATCAGGTGACTGATCATGCACTGATCACGTGGCTATCATGCACTGATCACGTGACTGATCATGCACTGATCACGTGGATGATCATACACTAATCATGTGACAGATCATGCACTGATCACGTGGCTGATCATGCACTGATACCGTGACTGTGCATGGACTGATCACATGACTATCATGTAGTGATCACGTGACTTAATGGCGCTGATCATGTGACTGATCATGCGCTGATCATGTTTTCTATCATACACTGATCATGTGCCTCTGAAGGCAATAAACAAAGAGCTGAGTAGGCACGAATCAAACAGTCAGCAGGCAATAATCATGGAACTCAGCTGTGAGGAATCATGCTGCTCAGCTGGCAATAATCAAGCAGCTGAGCAGGCAGGAATTACGCAGCACAGCTGGCAATTGTCAAGCAGATGACAGGCAGGAATCGTGCAGCTCAGCTGGCAATTGTCAAGCAGATGAGCAGACAGTAATCACGCAGCTCAGCAGGCCCTGATCACGTGACTGAGCATGCACTGTTCACGTGGCTGATCATACACTGATCACGTGTCTGATCATGCACTGATCACGTGGCTGATCATGCACTGATCACGTACTGATCATGCACTGATCACGTGGCTATCATGCACTGATCACGTGGCTGATCATGCACTGATCACGTGGCTGATCACACACTGTCACGTGACATATCATGCACTGATCACGTGGCACTCATGCACTGATCACGTGGCTGATCATACACTGATCACGTAACTGATCATGCACTGATCACGTGGCTATCATGCACTGATCACGTGGCTCGTCATGGAATGATCACGTAGCTACCATATACTGGTCACGTGACTGATCATGCACTGATCACGTAAATGATCATGCACTGATCACGTGACTGATCATGCACTGATCACGTGACTGATCATGCACTGATCACGTGGCTATCATGCACTGATCACGTGGCTGATCATGCACTGATCACGTGGCTGATCATGCACTGATCACGTGACTGATCATGCACTGATCACGTGGCATCATGCACTGATCACGTGGCTGATCATGCACTGATCACGTGACTGATCATGCACTGATCACGTGGCTATCATGCACTGATCACGTGGCTGTCATGCAATGATCATGAAGCTACCATATACTGATCACGTGACTGATCATGCACTGATCACGTGGCTGATCATGCACTGATCACGTGACTGATCATGCACTGATCACGTGACTGATCATGCACTGATCACGTGGCTATCATGCACTGATCACGTGGCTATCATGCACTGATCACGTGGCTGATCACACACGATCACGTGACTGATCATGCACTGATCACGTGGCTATCATGCACTGATCACGTGGCTGATCATGCACTGATCACGTGGCTATCATGCACTGATCACGTGGCTGATCATGCACTGATCACGTAGCTATCATGCACTGATCACGTGACTGATCATGCACTGATCACGTGGCTGATCATGCACTGATCACGTGACTGATCATGCACTGATCACGTGGCTGATCATGCACTGATCACGCAGCTACCATGCACTGGTCACGTGACTGATCATGCACTGATCACGTAATTGATCATGCACTGATCACGTGGCTTATCATGCACTGATCATGTGACTGATCATGTGCTGATCATGTTTGGTATCATACACTGATCATGTGCCTCTGGAGGCAATGAACAAAGAGCTGAGTAGGCAGGAATCAGTAGGCAATAATCATGGAACTCAGCTCTGAGAAATCATGCTGCTCAGCTGGCAATAATCAAGCAGATGAGCAGGCAGGAATTATGCAGCACAGGTGGCAATTGTCAAGCAGATGACAGGCAGGAATCGTGCAGCTCAGCTGGCAATTGTCAAGCAGATGAGCAGACAGTAATCACGCAGCTCAGCAGGCCCTGATCACGTGACTGAGCATGCACTGTTCACGTGGCTGATCACACACTGATCACGTGACTGATCATGCACTGATCACGTGGCTATCATGCACTGATCACGTGGCTGATCATGCACTGATCACGTAGCTACATGCACTGATCACGTGACTGATCATGCACTGATCACGTAACTGATCATGCACTGATCACGTGGCTGATCATGCACTGATCACGTGGCTGATCATGCACTGATCACGTGACTGATCATGCACTGATCACGTGGCTGATCATGCACTGATCACGTGACTGATCATGCACTGATCACGTGTCTGATCATGCACTGATCACGTGGCTATCATGCACTGCTCACGTGGCTGATCATGCATGATCACGCAGCTACCATGTACTGGTCACATGACTGATCATGCACTGATCACGTGACTGATCATGCACTGATCACGTGGCTATCATGCACTACTCACGTGGCTGATCATGCAATGATCATGTAGCTACCATGTACAGGTCACGTGAATGATCATACACCCATCAGGTGACTGATCATGCACTGATCACGTGGCTATCATGCACTGATCACGAGACTGATCATGCACTGATCACGTCTATATCATGCACTGATCACATGACTGCCCATGCACTGATCACGTGGATGATCATACACTAATCATGTGACAGATCATGCACTGATCACGTGGCTGATCATGCACTGATACCGTGACTGAGCATGGACTGATCACATGACTATCATGTAGTGATCACGTGACTTAATGGCACTGATCATGTGACTGATCATGCGCTGATCATGTTTGCTATCATACACTGATCATGTGCCTCTGGAGGCAATAAACAAAGAGCTGAGTAGGCACGAATCAAAAGTCAGCAGGCAATAATCATGGAACTCAGCTGTGAGGAATCATGCTGCTCAGCTGGCAATAATCAAGCAGCTGAGCAGGCAGGAATTACGCAGCACAGCTGGCAATTGTCAAGCAGATGACAGGCAGGAATCGTGCAGCTCAGCTGGCAATTGTCAAGCAGATGAGCAGACAGTAATCACGCAGCTCAGCAGGCCCTGATCACGTGACTGAGCATGCACTGTTCACGTGGCTGATCATACACTGTTCACGTGTCTGACCATGCACTGATCACGTGTCTGGTCATACACTGCTCACGTACTGATCATGCACTGATCACGTGGCTATCATGCACTGATCACGTGGCGGAACATGCACTGTTCACGTGGTGATCACACACCTGTCACGTGACATATCATGCACTGATCACGCGGCACTCATGCACTGATCACGTGGCTGATCATACTCTGCTCACGTAACTCATCATGCACACATCACGTGGCTATCATGCACTGCTCACGTGGTTCGTCATGGAATGGTCACGTAGCTACCATATACTGGTCACGTGACTGATCATGCACAGATCACGTAAATGATCATGCACTGTTAACGTGACTGATCATGTACTGATCACGTGACTGATCATGCACTGATTACGTGGCTATCATGCTCTGCTCACGTGGCTGATCATGCAACGATCACGTAGCAACCATGTACTCGTCTCGTGACTGATCATGCACTGATCACGTAATTGATCCTGCACTGATCACGTGGCTCATCACGCACTGATCCGGTGGCTGATCACACACCCATCATGTGACTGATCATGTATAGATCACGTGACTACTCATGAAGTGATCACGTGGCTATCCTGCACTGATCACGTGGATATCATGCACTGATCACGTGGCTGATCACACACGTATCACGTGACTGATCATGCACTGATCACGTGGCTATCATGCACTGATCACGTGGCTATCATGCACTGATATCATGCACTGGTCACGTGGCTTATCACACACGTATCACGTGACTGATCATGCACTGATCACGTGGCTGATCATACACTGATCACGTGACTGATCATGCACTGATCACGTGACTGATCATGCACTGATCACTTGGCTGGTCATACACTGATCACATGACTGATCATGCACTGTTCACGTGACTGATCATGTACTGATCACGTGACTGATCATGCACTGATCACGTAATTGATCATGCACTATTAACGTGGCTGATCATGCAATGATCACGTGACTGACCATGCACTGATCACGTGACTGACCATCCACGGATCAGTTGGCTATCATGCACTGATTACTTGGCTGATCATACACTGATCACTTGACTGATAATGCACTGATCATCTGGCTATCATGCACTCATTACCTGGCTATCGTGCACTGATCACGTGGTTGATCATACACTGATTTCGAAACTGATCATGCACTGATCACGTCTATATCATGCACTGATCACATGACTGCCCATGCACTGATCACCCGCATGAACATACACTGATCATGTGACAGATCATGCACTGATCACGTGGCTATCATGCACTGCTCACGCGGCTGTTCATGCAATGATCACGTAGCTACCATGTACTGGTCACGTGAGTGATCATGCACTGATCACGTAATTGATCATGCACTGATCAGTTGACTTATCATGCACTGTTCACGTGAGTGATCATGCACTGATCACATGTCTGATCATGCACTGATCTCGTGGCTATCATGCACGGCTCATGTGGCTGATCATGCAATGATCTCCTAGCTACCATATACTGATCACGTGACTGATCATGCACTGATCATGTGGCTGATCATGCACTGATCACGTGGCTGATCATCCACTGATCACGTGACTGATCATGCACTGATCACGTGACTGATCATGCACTGATCACGTGGCTATCATGCACTGATAACTTCGCTGGTCATACACTGCTCACGTGCCTGGTCATGCACAGATTACATGGCTGATCATGCACTGAACACGTGACTCATCATGCACTGAGCACGTGGCTATCATGCACTACTCACGTGGCTTATCATGCAATCATCATGTAGCTACCATGTACCGGTCAGGTGACTGATCATACACACATTAGGTGACGGATCATACACTCATCACCTGCCTGGTCATGCACAGATCACGTGACAAATCATGAACTGATCACATAGCTATCATGAAATGATCACCTGGCTGATCATGCACTGATCACGTTGCTGATGATGCACTAATACCGTGACTGAGCATGGACTGATCACATGACTATCATGTAGTGATCACGTGACTTAATGGCGCTGATCATGTGACTGATCATGCGCTGATCATGTTTGCTTTCATACACTGATCATGTGCCTCTGGAGGCAATAAACAAAGAGCTGAGTAGGCACGAATCAAACAGTCAGCAGGCACCAATCATGGAACTCAGCTGTGAGGAATCATGCTGCTCAGCTGGCAATAATCAAGCAGCTGAGAAGACAGTAATCACGCAGCTCAGCAGGCCCTTATCACGTGACTGAGCATGCACTATTCACGTGAATCATGCTGCTCAGCTGCCAATAATCAAGCAGCTAGCAGGCAGGAATTACACAGCACAGCTGGCAATTGTCAAGCAGATGACAGGCAGGAATCGTGCAGCTCAGCTGGAAATTGTCAAGCAGATGAGCAGACAGTAATCACGCAGCTCAGCAGGCCCTGATCACGTTACTGAGCATGCACTGTTCACGTGGCTGATCATACACTGATCACGTGATTGATCATGCACTGATCACTTGGATATCATGCACTGATCACGAGGCTGATCATACACTGTTCACGTGTCTGACCATGCACTGATCACGTGGCTGATCATACACTGATCACGTAACTGATCATGCACTGATCACGTGGCTATCATGCACTGATCACGTGGCTGAACAAGCACTGTTCACGTGGCTGATCACACACCTGTCACGTGACATATCATGCACTGATCACATGGCACTCATGCACTGATCACGTGGCTGATCATACTCTGTTCACGTCACTGATCATGCACACATCACGTGGCTATCATGCACTGCTCACGTGGTTCGTCATGGAATGATCATGAAGCTACCATATACAGGTCACGTGACTGATCATGCACAGATCACGTAAATGATCATGCACTGTTCACGTGACTGATCATGTACTGATCACGTGACTGATAATGCACTGATCACGTGGCTATCATGCTCTGCTCACGTGGCTGATCATGCAACGATTACGTAGCAACCATGTACTGGTCTCGGAACTGATCATGCACTGATCACGTAATTGATCCTGCACTGATCACGTGGCTCATCACGCACTGATCCGGTGGCTGATCACACTCGTATCACGTGACTGATCATGTACAGATCACGAGACTAATCATGAAGTGATCACGTGGCTCTCCTGCACTGATCACGTGGATATCATGCACTGATCACGTGTCTGATCACACACGTATCACGTGACTGATCATGCACTGATCACGTGGCTATCATGCACTGCTCACGTGGCTATCATGCACTGATCACGTGGCTATCATGCACAGATAACGTGGCTGATCATGCAATGATCACGTAGCTACCATGTACTGGTCACGTGACTGATCATGCACTGATCACGTGGCTGATCATGCACTGATCACGTGACTGATCTTGCACTGATCACGTGGCTGATCATGCACTGATCACGTGACTGATCTTGCACTGATCACGTAATTGATCATGCACTGATCACCTGGCTTACCATGCATTGATTATGTGATTCATCATGTGCTGATCATGTTTCGTGTCATACACTGATCATGTGCCTCTGGAGGCAATGAACAAAGAGCTAGGTAGGCAGGAATCAGTAGGCAATAATCATGGAACTCAGCTCTGAGAAATCATGCTGCTCAGCTGGCAATAATCAAGTAGATGAGCAGGCAGGAATTATGCAGCACAGGTGGCAATTGTCAAGGAGATGACAGGCAGGAATCGTACAGCTCAGCTGGCAATTGTCAAGCACATGAGCAGACAGTAATCACAAGCTCAGCAGGCCCTGATCACGTGACTGAGCATGCACTGTTCACGTCGCTGATCACACACCTATCACGTGAATGATCATGCACATATCACGTGGCTCTCATGCACAGATCACGTGATTGCGCATGCACTGATCACGTAATTGTATGCACTGATCACGTGGCTATCATGCACTGATCACGTGGCTGATCATGCACTGATCACGTGACTGATCATGCACTGATCACATGGCTAATCATGCACTGATCACGTGGCTATCATGCACTGCTCACGTGGCTCATCTGGCAATGATCACGTAGCTACCAAGTACTGGTCACGTGACTGATCATGCACTGATCACGTGACTGATCATGCTCTGATCACGTGGCTGATCATGCACTGATCACGTGACTGATCATGCACTGATCTCGTGTCTGATCACGCACTGATCACGTGGCTATCATGCATGGCTCACGTGGCTGAACATGCGATGATCACGCAGCTACCATGTACTGGTCACATGACTGATCATGCACTGATCATGTGACTGATCATGCAGTGATCACGTGGCTATCGTGCACTACTCACGTGGTTGATCATGCAATGATCATGTAGCTACCATGTAAAGGTCACGTGAATGATCATACACTCATCAGGTGACAGATCAAGCACTGATCACGTGGCTATCATGCACTGCTAACTTGACTGATCATGCAATGATCGCGCAGCTACCATGTACTGGTCACGTGACTGATCATGCACTGATGACGTAATTGATCATGCACTGATCATGTGGCTGATCATGCACTGATCACGTGACTGATCATGCACTGATCACGTGGCTGATCATGCCCTGATCACGTGGCTATCATGCACTTATCACATGGCTGGATATACACTGATCATATAACTACCATGTACCGGTCACGTGAATGATCATACACCCATCAGGTGACTGATCATGCACTGATCACGTGGCTATCATGCACTGACCACGATACTGATCATGCACTGATCTCGTCTAATCATGCACTGATCACATGACTGCCCATGCACTGATGACGTGGATGATCATACACTAATCATGTGACAGATCATGCACTGATCACGTGGCTGATCATGCACTGATACCGTGAATGAGCATGCCCTGATCAAGTGGCTATCATGCACTGATCACGTGGCTGATCATGCAATTATCATGTACCTACCATGTACCAGTCACGTGACTGATAATACACCCATCAGGTTACTGATCATGCACTGATCACGTGGCTATATTGCATTGTTAACGAGGCTGATCATACACTAATCACCTGCCTGGTCATGCACAGATCAGGTGACTAATCATGAACTAATTACTTAGCTATCATGTACTGATCACCTGGCTGATCATGCACATGATCATGTGGCTATCATGCAATGATCACGTGGCTATCATGCACTGATGACGTGGCTGATCATGCACTGATCACGTAGCTATCTTGCACTGATAACTTGACTGATCATACACTCATCACGGGACTGATCGTGCACTGATCACGGTGCTATCATGCATTGTCTAAATGACTCCACATGCACTGATCACGTGGATGATCATGCACTGATCACGTGACTGACCATGCACTGATCACGTGGCTGATCATGCACTGATCACGTAATTGATCATGCACTGATCATTTGGCTGATCATGCACTGATCACGTGGCTGATCATGCAATGATCACGTGACTGACCATGCACTGATCACGTGACTGATCATCCACTGATCAGTTGGCTATCATGCACTTATTACTTGGCTGATCATACACTGATCATGTGACTGATAATGCACTGATCATCTGGCTATCGTGCACTCATTACCTGGCTATCGTGCACTGATCACGTGGTTGATCATACACTGATCACGAGACTGATCATGCACTGATCACGTCTATATCAAGCACTGATCACATGTCTGCCCATGCACTGATCACCCGGATGATCATACACTGATCATGCGACAGATCATGCACTGATCACGTGGCTATCATGCACTGCTCACGCGGCTGTTCATGCAATGATCACGTAGCTACCATGTACTGGTCACGTGAGTGATCATGCACTGATCACGTAATTGATCATGCACTGATCAGGTGACTTATCATGCACTGTTAACGTGAGTGATCATGCACTGGTCACGTGACTGATCATGCACTGA
Organism: Bos javanicus; assembly: GCF_032452875.1. Lineage (NCBI taxonomy): Eukaryota > Metazoa > Chordata > Mammalia > Artiodactyla > Bovidae > Bos > Bos javanicus. The sequence goes on from NW_026893621.1 coordinate 956,293, forward strand.
TCTCGTGGCTATCATGCACGGCTCATGTGGCTGATCATGCAATGATCACCTAGCTACCATATACTGGTCACGTGACTGATCATGCACATATCACGTAAATGATCACACACTGTTCACGTGACTGATCATGTACTGATCACGTGACTGATCATGCACTGATCATGTGACTGATTATGCACTGATCACGTGGCTATCATGCACTGATCACTTGGCTGGTCATACACTGATCACGTGCCTGGTCATGCACAGAGTACATGACTGATCATGCACTGAACATGTGGCTATCATGCACTGATCACGTGGCTATCATGCACTGATCACGTGGCTGTCATGCACTGATCACGTGGCTGATCAGGCAATGATCACGTAGCTACCATGTACTGGTTACGTGACTGATCATGCACTGATCACCTAATTGATCATGCACTGATCATGTGGCTGATTATGCACTGATCACGTGGCTGATCATACACTGATCACATAACTGATCATGCACTGATCACGTGACTGATCATGCACTGATAACGTTGCTATCATGCACTGATCACTTGGCTGGATATCCACTGATCACGTTCCTGGTCATGCACTGATCACGTGGCTGATCATGCACTGATCACGTGACTGATCATGCACTGATCTCGTGTCTGATCATACACTGATCACGTGGCTATCATGCACTGCACACGTAGCTGATTATGCGATGATCATGCAGCTACCATGTACTGGTCACATGACTGATCATGCACTGATCACGTGACTGATCATGCGGTAATCACGTGGCTATCATGCACTACTGTCATGGCTGATCATGCTATGATCATGTAGCTACCATGTACAGGTCACGTGAATGATCATACACCCATCAGGTGACTGATCATGCACTGATCACGTGGCTATCATGCACTGATCATGCACTGATCACGCACTGATCACGTCTATATCATGCACTGATCACATGACTGCACATGCACTGATCATGTGGATGATCATACACTAATCATGTGACAGATCATGCACTGATCACGTGGCTGATCATGCACTGATACCGTGACTGTGCATGGACTGATCACATGACTATCATGTAGTGATCAGGTGACTTAATGGCGCTGATCATGTGACTGATCATGCGCTGATCATGTTTGCTATCATACACTGATCATGTGCCTCTGGAGGCAATAAACAAAGAGCTGAGTAGGCACGAATCATAAGTCAGCAGTCAATAATCATGGAATTCATCTGTGAGGAATCATGCTGCTCAGCTGGCAATAATCAAGCAGCTGAGCAGGCAGGAATTACGCAGAACAGCTGGCAATTGTCAAGCAGATGACAGGCAGGAATCGTGCAGCTCAGCTGGTAATTGTCAAGCAGATGAGCAGACAGTAATCACGCAGCTCAGCAGGCCCTGATCACGTGACTGAGCATGCACTGTTCACGTGGTTGATCATACACTGATCACGTGACTGATCATGCACTGATCACGTGATTGATCATGTACTGATTACGTGACTGATCATGCACTGATCACGTGGCTATCATGCTCTGCTCACGTGGCTGATCATGCAATGATCACGTAGCAACCATGTACTGGTCTCGTGACTGATCATGCACTGATCACGTAATTGATCCTGCACTGATCACGTGGCTCATCACGCACTGATCCGGTGGCTGATCACACACGTATCACGTGACTGATCATGTATAGATCACGTGACTACTCATGAAGTGATAACGTGGCTATCCTGCACTGATCACGTGGATATCATGCACTGATCACGTGGCTGATCACACACGTATCACGTGACTGATCATGCACTGATCACGTGGCTATCATGCACTGATCACGTGGCTCTCATGCACTGATATCATGCACTGGTCACATGGCTTATCACACACGTATCACGTGACTGATCATGCACTGATTACGTGGCTGATCATACACTGATCACGTGACTGATCACGTGACTGATCATGCACTGATCACGTGGCTATCATGCACTGATCACTTGGCAGGTCATACACTGATCACATGACTGATCATGCACTGTTCACGTAACTGATCATGTACTGATCACGTGACTGATCATGCACTGATCACGTGACTGATCATGCACTGATCTCGTGGCTATCATGCACGGCTCATGTGGCTGATCATGCAATGATCACCTCGTTACCATATACTGGTCACGTGACTGATCATGCACTGATCACGTAATAGATCATGCACTGATCATGTGGCTGATCATGCACTGATCACGTGGCTGATCATCCACTGATCAAGTGACTGATCATGCACTGATCACGTGACTGATCATGCACTAATCACGTGGCTATCATGCACTGATAACTTGGCTGGTCATACACTGATCACGAGCCTGGTCATGCACAGATTACATGACTGATCATGCACTGAACACGTGACTGATCATGCACTGATCCCGTGGCTATCAGGCACTACTCACGTGGCTGATCATGCAATGATCATGTAGCTACCATGTACCGGTCAGGTGACTGATCATACACCCATTTGGTGACGGATCATACACTGATCACCTGCCTGGTCATGCACAGATCACGTTACAAATCATGAACTGATCACATGGCTATCATGAAATGATCACCAGGCTGATCATGCACTGATCACGTGGCTGATCATGCACTGATACCGTGACTGAGCATGGACTGATCACATGACTATCATGTAGTGATCACGTGACTTAATGGCGCTGATCATGTGACTGATCATGCGCTGATCATGTTTGCTTTCATACACTGATCATGTGCCTCTGGAGGCAAGAAACAAAGAGCTGAGTAGGCACGAATCAAACAGTCAGCAGGCAAAAATCATGGAACTCAGCTGTGAGGAATCATGCTGCTCAGCTGGCAATAATTAAGCAGCTGAGCAGGCAGGAATTACGCAGCACAGCTGGCAATTGTCAAGCAGATGACAGGCTGGAATCGTGCAGCTCAGCTGGCAATTGTCAAGCAGATGAGCAGACAGTAATCACGCAGCTCAGCAGGCCCTGATCACGTGACTGAGCATGCACTGTTCATGTGGCTGATCATACACGGATCACGTGATGATCATGCACTGATCACTTGGATATCATGCACTGATAACGTGGCTGATTATACACTGTTCACGTGTCTGACCATGAAGTGATCACGTGGCAGATCATACACTGCTCAGGTAACTGATCATGCACTGATCACGTGGATATCATGCACTGATCACGTGGCTGAACATGCACTGTTCACGTGGCTGATCACACACCTGTCATGTGACATATCATGCACTGATCACGTGGCACTCATGCACTGATCACGTGGCTGATCATCCTCTCCTCACGTAACTGATCATGTGCACATCACGTGGCTATCATGCACTGCTCACGTGGCTTGTCATGGAATGTTCACGTAGCTACCATATACTGGTCACGTGACTGATCATGCAAGGATCATGTAAACGATCATGCACTGTTCACGTGAGTGATCATGTACTGATCACGTGACTGATCACGCACTGATCACGTGGCTATCATGTTGTGCTCACGTGGCTGATCATGCAAGGATCACGTAGCAACCATGTACTGGTCACGTGACTGATCATGCACTGATCACGTAATTGATCCTGCACTGATCACGTGGCTGATCACACATGTATCACGTGACTGATCAAGCAATGATCATGTGGCTCTCATGCACTGATTACGTGGCTATCATGCACTGATCACGTGGATAACATGCACTGATCACGTGGCTGATCACACACGTATCACATGACTGATCATGCACTGATCACGTGGCTATCATGCACTGATCACGTGGCTATCATGCACTGATCACGTGGCTGATCACGCAATGATCACGTAGCTACCATGTACTGGTCACGTGACTGATCATGCACTGATCGCGTAATTGATCCTGCACTCATCACATGGCTCATCATGCACTGATCCGGTGGCTGATCACACACGTATCACGTGACTGATCATGTACAGATAACGTGAAAAATCATGAAGTGATCACGTGGCTATCCTGCACTGATCACGTGGATATCATGCACTGATCACGTGGCTGATCACACACGTAGCACGAGACTGATCATGCACTGATGACGTGGCTATCATGCATTGATCACATGGCTATCATGCACTGCTCACGTGGCTGATGATGCAATGATCACGCAGCTACCATGTACTGGTCACATGACTGATCATGCACTGATCACATAGTTGATCATGCACTGATCACCTGGCTTATCATGCATTGATCATGTGACTGATCATGTGCTGATCATGTTTGGTGTCACACACTGATCATGTGCCTCTGGAGGCAATGAACATAGAGCTGAGTAGGCAGGAATCAGTCAGCAGGCTATAATCATGGAACTCACCTCTGAGAAATCATGCTGCTCAGCTGGCAATAATCAAGTAGATGAGCAGGCAGGAATTATGCAGCACAGGTGGCAATTGTCAAGGAGATGACAGGCAGGAATCGTTCAGCTCAGCTGGAAATTGTCAAGCAGATGGGCAGACAGTAATCACACAGCTCAGCAGGCCCTGATCACGTGACTGAGCATGCACTGTTCACATGGCTGATCACACACCTATCACGTGACTGATCATGCACTGATCATGTGACTGATCATGCACTGATCATGTAGCTATCTTGCACTGATCACTTGGCTGATCATACACTCATCACGGGACTGATTGTGCACTGATCATGGCGCTATGATGCATTGACTACATGACTCCACATGCACTGATCACGTGGATGATCATGCACTGGTCACGTGACTGATCATGCACTGATCACGTGACTGATCATGCACTGATCACATGGCTAATCATGCACTGATCACGTGGCTATCATGCACTGCTCACGTGGCTGATCTGGCAATGATCACGTAGCTACCAAGTACTGGTCACGTGACTGATCATGCACTGATCACGTAATTGATCATGCACTGATCATGTGGCTGATCATGCACTGATCACGTGGCTGATCATACACTGATCACGTGACTGATCATGCACTGATCACGTGACTGAACATGCACTGATCACGTGGCTATCATGCACTGATCACTTGGCTGGACATACACTGATCACGTGCCTGGTCATGCACTGATCACGTGGCTGATCATGCACTGATCACGTGACTGATCATGCACTGATCTCGTGTCTGATCATGCACTGACCACGTGGCTATCATGTACTGCTCACGTGGCTGAACATGCGATGATCACGCAGCTACCATGTACTGGTCACATGACTGATCATGCAGTGATCATGTGACTGATCATGCAGTGATCACGTGGCTATCGTGCACTACTCACGTGGTTGATCATGCAATGATCATGTAGCTACCATGTAAAGGTCACGTGAATGATCATACACCCATCAGGTGACAGATCATGCACTGATCACGTGGCTATCTACGGTGATCACGTGACTGAGAGGCGCTGATCACGTGACTGTGCCGTCAGTGATCACGTGGCTGAGCAGGCACTGATATCGTGACTGAGCATGCACTGATCATGTGCCGGGAGCCGGGGAGGCATTCCACTCTGGACAAAGGTCATGAGGAAGGAGGCTCGGCATACGCAAATGCGGGATCGAGCCTCAGGAGTCCACCCGGATATTCTCGAGCATCTCCCCCCCAAAAAAACTGGAGTCTGCCTACTGTATTGCTTTGTGCTCTCACCTCTGATTTCACTGGGGGCAGTCCCCCACCACCATCTCGCTCTCTCTGTCAAAGAGGTAACTTACAGCTCCAATTCATAAAGTTCCTTGTCATTCTTCCCTTTAACTTCCAGCTGAGTCTCCATCTGGAGCGCGGAACCCACCACGCTTCCTAATTATGCCTGGGCTGCTAAGACCCACTCGAGAAGGTGTCTAGGGTGAGGCACCTTTCGCAATTCGAGAGGGCGCCTGCGGCCTACGTAAGTGGTGCAAACTTCTTGTCTTGAAGTTTGATTGGTCTTCCGCGTAAACCAAGCTCCTCAGTCTCTTTTCTCCACCGAATTTTCCTACTGAGCTCTCCTCATACTATTATTCTTGACATCTCTGATTAGCACATAAATAGTCGCCTAGGCCATCTCTCCTTCGAATACCCTGGATCAGTTGGGGCTGGTCCCCGGCAGGTGGCGACGGAACAGGGACCTCAGGAGGCAATACTCAAAGAGCTGAGCAGACACGAACCACGCAATCAGCAGGCAATAAGCATGGAGCTCAGCAGTGACGAATCATGCTGCTCAACTGGCAATAATCAAGCACGTGACCAGGCAGGAATCACGCAGCTCAGCTGGCAATTGTCAAGCAGATGAGCCGACAGGAATCACGCAGCTCAGATGGCAATTGTCATGCAGATGAGCCGGCAGGAATCACGCAGCTCAGCAGGCCCTGATCACGTGACTCTGCAGGCACTGATCACGTGGCTGATCAAGTCCAGATCACGTGACTGAGCAGGCACTGATCACGTGGCTATCATGCACTGATGACGTGACTGATCGGGCACTGATCACATGGCTCATCATGCACTGATCACGTGTTTATCAGGCAATGATCAGTGACTGACAGGCGCTGATCATGGGACTGTGAACGCACTGATCACGTGGCTATCATGCACTGATCACGTGACTGCGCATGCACTGATGACGTGGCTCTTCGGGCACTGATCACGGGTTTATCAGGCAGTGATCAGTGACTGACAGGCGCTGATCAGGGGACTGTGCACGCACTGATCAGGTGGCTGATCAGGAACTGAGACCTGACCGCGCATGCAGTGATCACCTGGCTGGTCGTTCACTGATCACGTGTTTATCATACGGTGATCACGTGACTGAGAGGCACTGATCACGTGACTGTGCCGTCAGTGATCACGTGCCTGAGCAGGCACTGATATCGTGACTGAGCATGCACTGATCATGTGCCGGGAGCCGGGGAGGCATTCCACTCTGGACAAAGGTCATGAGGAAGGAGGCTCGGCATACACAAATGCGGGATCGAGCCTCAGGAGTCCACCCGGATATTCTCGAGCATCTCCCCCCAAAAAACCGGAGTCTGCCTACTGTATTGCTTTGTGCTCTCACCTCTGATTTCACTGGGGGCTGTCCCCCACCACCATCTCGCTCTCTCTGTCAAAGAGGTAACTTACAGCTCCAATTCATAAAGTTCTTGTCATTCTTCCCTTTAACTTCCAGCTGAGTCTCCATCTGGAGCGCGGAACCCACCACGCTTCCTAATTATGCCTGGGCTGCTAAGACCCACTCGAGAAGGTGTCTAGGGTGAGGCACCTTTCGCCATTCGAGAGGGCGCCTGCGGCCTACGCAAGTGGTGCAAACTTCTTGTCTTGAAGTTTGATTGGTCTTCCGCGTAAACCAAGCTCCTCAGTCTCTTTTCTCCACCGAATTTTCCTACTGAGCTCTCCTCATACTATTATTCTTGACATTTCTGATTAGCATATAAATAGTCGCCTAGGCCATCTCTCCTTCGAATACCCTGGATCAGATGGGGCTGGTCCCCGGCAGGTGGCGACCGAACAGGGACCTCAGGAGGCAATACTCAAAGAGCTGAGCAGACACGAACCACACAATCAGCAGGCAATAAGCATGGAGCTCAGCAGTGACGAATCATGCTGCTCAACTGGCAATAATCAAGCACGTGACCAGGCAGGAATCACGCAGCTCAGCTGGCAATTGTCAAGCAGATGAGCCGACAGGAATCACGCAGCTCAGATGGCAATTGTCATGCAGATGAGCCGTCAGGAATCACGCAGCTCAGCAGGCCCTGATCATGTGACTCTGCAGGCACTGATCACGTGGCTGATCAAGTCCAGATCACGTGACTGAGCAGGCACTGATCACGTGGCTATCATGCACTGATGACGTGACTGCGCATGCACTGATGACGTGGCTGATCGGGCACTGATCACATGGCTCATCATGCACTGATCACGTGTTTCTCAGGCAATGATCAGTGACTGACAGGCGCTGATCATGGGACTGTGCACGCACTGATCACGTGGCTATCATGCACTGATCACGTGACTGCGCATGCACTGATGAAGTGGCTGTTCGGGCACTGATCACGGGTTTATCAGGCAGTGATCAGTGACTGACAGGCGCTGATCAGGGGACTGTGCACGCACTGATCAGGTGGCTGATCAGGAACTGACCACCTGACCGCGCATGCAGTGATCACCTGGCTGGTCGTTCACTGATCACGTGTTTATCATACGGTGATCACGTGACTGAGAGGCACTGATCACGTGACTGTGCCGTCAGTGATCACGTGGCTGAGCAGGCACTGATATCGTGACTGAGCATGCACTGATCATGTGCCGGGAGCCGGGGAGGCATTCCACTCTGGACAAAGGTCATGAGGAAGGAGGCTCGGCATACGCAAATGCGGGATCGAGCCTCAGGAGTCCACCCGGATATTCTCGAGCATCTCCCCCCAAAAAACCGGAGTCTGCCTACTGTATTGCTTTGTGCTCTCACCTCTGATTTCACTGGGGGCTGTCCCCCACCACCATCTCGCTCTCTCTGTCAAAGAGGTAACTTACAGCTCCAATTCATAAAGTTCCTTGTCATTCTTCCCTTTAACTTCCAGCTGAGTCTCCATCTGGAGCGCGGGACCCACCACGCTTCCTAATTATGCCTGGGCTGCTAAGACCCACTCGAGAAGGTGTCTAGGCTGAGGCACCTTTCGCCATTCGAGAGGGCGCCTGCGGCCTATGTAAGTGGTGCAAACTTCTTGTCTTGAAGTTTGATTGGTCTTCCGCGTAAACCAAGCTCCTCAGTCTCTTTTCTCCACCGAATTTTCCTACTGAGCTCTCCTCATACTATTATTCTTGACATCTCTGATTAGCATATAAATAGTCGCCTAGGCCATCTCTCCTTCGAATACCCTGGATCAGTTGGGGCTGGTCCCCGGCAGGTGGCGACCGAACAGGGACCTCAGGAGGCAATACTCAAAGAGCTGAGCAGACACGAACCACGCAATCAGCAGGCAATAAGCATGGAGCTCAGCAGTGACGAATCATGCTGCTCAACTGGCAATAATCAAGCACGTGACCAGGCAGGAATCACGCAGCTCAGCTGGCAATTGTCAAGCAGATGAGCCGACAGGAATCACGCAGCTCAGATGGCAATTGTCATGCAGATGAGCCGGCAGGAATCACGCAGCTCAGCAGGCCCTGATCACTTGACTCTGCAGGCACTGATCACGTGGCTGATCAAGTCCAGATCACGTGACTGAGCAGGCACTGATCACGTGGCTATCATGCACTGATGACGTGACTGATCGGGCACTGATCACATGGCTCATCATGCACTGATCACGTGTTTCTCAGGCAATGATCAGTGACTGACAGGCGCTGATCATGGGACTGTGCACGCACTGATCACGTGGCTATCATGCACTGATGACTTGACTGCGCATGCAGTGATGACGTGGCTGTTCGGGCACTGATCACGGGTTTATCAGGCAGTGATCAGTGACTGACAGGCGCTGATCAGGGGACTGTGCACGCACTGATCAGGTGGCTGATCAGGAACTGACCACCTGACCGCGCATGCAGTGATCACCTGGCTGGTCGTTCACTGATCACGTGTTTATCATACGGTGATCACGTGACTGAGATGCACTGATCACGTGACTGTGCCGTCAGTGATCACGTGGCTGAGCAGGCACTGATATCGTGACTGAGCATGCACTGATCATGTGCCGGGAGCCGGGGAGGCATTCCACTCTGGACAAAGGTCATGAGGAAGGAGGCTCGGCATACACAAATGCGGGATCGAGCCTCAGGAGTCCACCCGGATATTCTCGAGCATCTCCCCCCCCAAAAAACCGGAGTCTGCCTACTGTATTGCTTTGTGCTCTCACCTCTGATTTCACTGGGGGCTGTCCCCCACCACCATCTCGCTCTCTCTGTCAAAGAGGTAACTTACAGCTCCAATTCATAAAGTTCCTTGTCATTCTTCCCTTTAACTTTGAGCTGAGTCTCCATCTGGAGCGCGGAACCCACCACGCTTCCTAATTATGCCTGGGCTGCTAAGACCCACTCGAGAAGGTGTCTAGGGTGAGTCACCTTTCGCCATTCGAGAGGGCGCCTGCGGCCTATGTAAGTGGTGCAAACTTCTTGTCTTGAAGTTTGATTGGTCTTCCGCGTAAACCAAGCTCCTCAGTCTCTTTTCTCCACCGAATTTTCCTACTGAGCTCTCCTCATACTATTATTCTTGACATCTCTGATTAGCATATAAATAGTCGCCTAGGCCATCTCTCCTTCGAATACCCTGGATCAGTTGGGGCTGGTCCCCTGCAGGTGGCGACCGAACAGGGACCTCAGGAGGCAATACTCAAAGAGCTGAGCAGACACGAACCACGCAATCAGCAGGCAATAAGCATGGAGCTCAGCAGTGACGAATCATGCTGCTCAACTGGCAATAATCAAGCACGTGACCAGGCAGGAATCACGCAGCTCAGCTGGCAATTGTCAAGCAGATGAGCCGACAGGAATCACGCAGCTCAGATGGCAATTGTCAGGCAGATGAGCCGGCAGGAATCACGCAGCTCAGCAGGCCCTGATCACGTGACTCTGCAGGCACTGATCACGTGGCTGATCAAGTCCAGATCACGTGACTGAGCAGGCACTGATCACGTGGCTATCATGCACTGATGACGTGACTTCGCATGAACTGATGACGTGGCTGATCGGGCACTGATCACATGGCTCATCATGCACTGATCACGTGTTTATCAGGCAATGATCAGTGACTGACAGGCGCTGATCATGGGACTGTGCACGCACTGATCACGTGGCTATCATGCACTGATCACGTGACTGCGCATGCACTGATGACGTGGCTGTTCGGGCACTGATCACGGGTTTATCAGGCAGTGATCAGTGACTGACAGGTGCTGATCAGGGGACTGTGCACGACTGATCATGTGGCTATCATGCACTGATCACGTGACTGCGCATGCACTGATGACGTGGCTGTTCGGGCACTGATCACGGGTTTATCAGGCAGTGATCAGTGACTGACAGGTGCTGATCAGGGGACTGTGCACGCACTGATCATGTGGCTATCATGCACTGATCACGTGACTGCGCATGCACTGATGACGTGGCTGTTCGGGCACTGATCACGGGTTTATCAGGCAGTGATCAGTGACTGACAGGCGCTGATCATGGGACTGTGCACGCACTGATCATGTGGCTATCATGCACTGATCACGTGACTGCGCATGCACTGCTGACGTGGCTGTTCGGGCACTGATCACGGGTTTATCAGGCAGTGATCAGTGACTGACAGGCGCTGATCAGGGGACTGTGCACGCACTGATCAGGTGGCTGATCAGGAACTGACCACCTGACCGCGCATGCAGTGATCACCTGGCTGGTCGTTCACTGATCACGTGTTCATCATACGGTGATCACGTGACTGAGAGGTGCTGATCACGTGACTGTGCTGTCAGTGATCACGTGGCTGAGCAGGCACTGATATCGTGACTGAGCATGCACTGATCATGTGCCGGGAGCCGGGGAGGCATTCCACTCTTGACAAAGGTCATGAGGAAGGAGGCTCGACATACGCAAATGCGGGATCGAGCCTCAGGAGTCCCCCGGATATTCTTGAGCATCTCCCCCCAAAAAAAACCTGAGTCTGCCTACTGTATTGCTTTGTGCTCTCACCTCTGATTTCACTGGGGGCTGTCCCCCACCACCATCTCGCTCTCTCTGTCAAAGAGGTAACTTACAGCTCCAATTCATAAAGTTCCTTGTCATTCTTCCCTTTAACTTCCAGCTGAGTCTCCATCTGCAGCGCGGAACCCACCACGCTTCCTAATTATGCCTGGGCTGCTAAGACCCACTCGAGAAGGTGTCTAGGGTGAGGCACCTTTCGCCATTCGAGAGGGCGCCTGCAGCCTACCTAAGTGGTGCAAACTTCTTGTCTTGAAGTTTGATTGTTCTTCCGCGTAAACCAAGCTCCTCAGTCTCTTTTCTTCACCGAATTTTCCTACTGAGCTCTCCTCATACTATTATTCTTGACATCTCTGATTAGCATATAAATAGTCGCCTAGGCCATATCTCCTTCGAATACCCTGGATCAGTTGGGGCTGGTCCCCGGCAGGTGGCGACCGAACAGGGACCTCAGGAGGCAATACTCAAAGAGCTGAGCAGACACGAACCACGCAATCAGCAGGCAATAAGCATGGAGCTCAGCAGTGACAAATCATGCTGCTCAACTGGCAACAATCAAGCACGTGACCAGGCAGGAATCACGCAGCTCAGCTGGCAGTTGGAAAGCAGATGAGCCGACAGGAATCACGCAGCTCAGATGGCAATTGTCATGCAGATGAGCCGGCAGTAATCACGCAGCTCAGCAGGCCCTGATCACGTGACTCTGCAGGCACTGATCCCGTGGCTGATCAAGTCCAGATCACGTGGCTGAGCAGGCACTGATATCGTGACTGAGCATGCACTGATCATGTGCCGGGAGCCGGGGAGGCATTCCACTCTGGACAAAGGTCATGAGGAAGGAGGCTCGGCGTACGCAAATGCGGGATCGAGCCTCAGGAGTCCACCTGGATATTCTCGAGCATCTCCCCCCCAAAATAACCGGAGTCTGCCTACTGTATTGCTTTGTGCTCTCACCTCTGATTTCACTGGGGGCTGTCCCCCACCACCATCTCGCTCTCTCTGTCAAAGAGGTAACTTACAGCTCCAATTCATAAAGTTCCTTGTCATTCTTCCCTTTAACTTCCAGCTGAGTCTCGATCTGGAGCGCGGAACCCACCACGCTTCCTAATTATGCCTGGGCTGCTAAGACCCACTCGAGAAGGTGTCTAGGGTGAGGCACCTTTCGCCATTCGAGAGGGCGCTTGCGGCCTACGTAAGTGGTGCAAACTTCTTGTCTTGAAGTTTGATTGGTCTTCCGCGTAAACCAAGCTCCTCAGTCTCTTTTCTCCACCGAATTTTCCTACTGAGCTCTCCTCATACTATTATTCTTGACATCTCTGATTAGCACATAAATAGTCGCCTAGGCCATCTCTCCTTCGAATACCCTGGATCAGTTGGGGCTGGTCCCCGGCAGGTGGCGACTGAACAGGGACCTCAGGAGGCAATTCTCAAAGAGCTGAGCAGACACGAACCACGCAATCAGCAGGCAATAAGCATGGAGCTCAGCAGTGACGAATCATGCTGCTCAACTGGCAATAATCAAGCACGTGACCAGGCAGGAATCATGCAGCTCAACTGGCAATTGTCAAGCAGATGAGCCGACAGGAATCACGCAGCTCAGATGGCAATTGTCATGCAGATGAGCCGGCAGGAATCACGCAGCTCAGCAGGCCCTGATCACGTGAATCTGCAGGCACTGATCACCTGGCTGATCAAGTCCAGATCACGAGACTGAGCAGGCACTGATCACGTGACTGTCATGCACTGATGACGTGACTGCGCATGCACTGATGACGTGGCTGATCGGGCACTGATCACATGGCTCATCATGCACTGATCACGTGTTTCTCAGGCAATGATCAGTGACAGACAGGCGCTGATCATGGGACTGTGCACGCACTGATCACGTGGCTATCATGCACTGATCACGTGGCTATCATGCACTGATCACGTGACTGCTCATGCACTGATGACGTGGCTGTTCGGGCACTGATCACGGGTTTATCAGGCAGTGATCAGTGACTGACAGGTGCTGATCAGGGGACTGTGCACGCACTGATCATGTGGCTATCATGCACTGATCACGTGACTGCGCATGCACTGATGACGTGGCTGTTCGGGCACTGATCACGGGTTTATCAGGCAGTGATCAGTGACTGACAGGCGCTGATCATGGGACTGTGCACGCACTGATCATGTGGCTATCATGCACTGATCACGTGACTGCGCATGCACTGATGACGTGGATGTTCGGGCACTGATCACGGGTTTATCAGGCAGTGATCAGTGACTGACAGGCGCTGATCAGGGGACTGTGCACGCACTGATCAGGTGGCTGATCAGGAACTGACCACCTGACCGCGCATGCAGTGATCACCTGGCTGGTCGTTCACTGATCACGTGTTCATCATACGGTGATCACGTGACTGAGAGGCGCTGATCACGTGACTGTGCCGTCAGTGATCACGTGGCTGAGCAGGCACTGATATCGTGACTGAGCATGCACTGATCATGTGCCGGGAGCCGGGGAGGCATTCCACTCTGGACAAAGGTCATGAGGAAGGAGGCTCGACATACGCAAATGCGGGATCGAGCCTCAGGAGTCCACCCGGATATTCTCGAGCATCTCCCCCCAAAAAACCGGAGTCTGCCTACTGTATTGCTTTGTGCTCTCATCTCTGATTTCACTGGGGGCTGTCCCCCACCACCATCTCGCTCTCTCTGTCAAAGAGGTAACTTACAGCTCCAATTCATAAAGTTCCTTGTCATTCTTCCCTTTAACTTCCAGCTGAGTCTCCATCTGGAGCGCGGAACCCACCACGCTTCCTAATTATGCCTGGGCTGCTAAGACCCACTCGAGAAGGTGTCTAGGGTGAGGCACCTTTCGCCATTCGAGAGGGCGCCTGCGGCCTACGTAAGTGGTGCAAACTTCTTGTCTTGAAGTTTGATTGGTCTTCCGCGTAAACCAAGCTCCTCAGTCTCTTTTCTCCACCGAATTTTCCTACTGAGCTCTCCTCATACTATTATTCTTGACATCTCTGATTAGCACATAAATAGTCGCCTAGGCCATCTCTCCGTCGAATACCCTGGATCAGTTGGGGCTGGTCCCCGGCAGGTGGCGACCGAACAGGGACCTCAGGAGGCAATTCTCAAAGAGCTGAGCAGACACGAACCACGCAATCAGCAGGCAATAAGCATGGAGCTCAGCAGTGACGAATCATGCTGCTCAACTGGCAATAATCAAGCACGTGACCAGGCAGGAATCACGCAGCTCAGCTGGCAATTGTCAAGCAGATGAGCCGACAGGAATCACGCAGCTCAGATGGCAATTGTCATGCAGATGAGCCGGCAGGAATCACGCAGCTCAGCAGGCCCTGATCACGTGACTCTGCAGGCACTGATCACGTGGCTGATCAAGTACAGATCACGTGACTGAGCAGGCACTGATTACGTGGCTATCATGCACTGATGACGAGACTGCGCATGCACTGATGACGTGGCTGATCGGGCACTGATCACATGGCTCATCATGCACTGATCTCGTGTTTCTCAGGCAATGATCAGTGACTGACAGGCGCTGATCATGGGACTGTGCACGCACTGATCACGTGGCTATCATGCACTGATCACGTGACTGCGCATGACCTGATGACGTGGCTGTTCGGGCACTGATCACGGGTTTATCAGGCAGTGATCAGTGACTGACAGGCGCTGATCAGGGGACTGTGCACGCACTGATCAGGTGGCTGATCAGGAACTGACCACCTGACCGCGCATGCAGTGATCACCTGGCTGGTCGTTCACTGATCACGTGTTCATCATACGGTGATCACGTGACTGAGAGGCGCTGATCACGTGACTGTGCCGTCAGTGATCACGTGGCTGAGCAGGCACTGATATCGTGACTGAGCATGCACTGATCATGTGCCGGGAGCCGGGGAGGCATTCCACTCTGGACAAAGGTCATGAGGAAGGAGGCTCGGCATACGCAAATGCGGGATCGAGCCTCAGGAGTCCACCCGGATATTCTCGAGCATTTCCCCCCTAAAAAAAACCGGAGTCTGCCTACTGTATTGCTTTGTGCTCTCACCTCTGATTTCACTGGGGGCTGTCCCCCACCACCATCTCGCTCTCTCTGTCAAAGAGGTAACTTACAGCTCCAATTCATAAAGTTCCTTGTCATTCTTCCCTTTAACTTCCAGCTGAGTCTCCATCTGGAGCGCGGAACCCACCACGCTTCCTAATTATGCCTGGGCTGCTAAGACCCACTCGAGAAGGTGTCTAGGGTGAGGCACCTTTCGCCATTCGAGAGGGCGCCTGCGGCCTATGTAAGTGGTGCAAACTTCTTGTCTTGAAGTTTGATTGGTCTTCCGCGTAAACCAAGCTCCTCAGTCTCTTTTCTCCACCGAATTTTCCTACTGAGCTCTCCTCATACTATTATTCTTGACATCTCTGATTAGCATATAAATAGTCGCCTAGGCCATCTCTCCTTCGAATACCCTGGATCAGTTGGGGCTGGTCCCCGGCAGGTGGCGACCGAACAGGGACCTCAGGAGGCAATACTCAAAGAGCTGAGCAGACACGAACCACGCAATCAGCAGGCAATAAGCATGGAGCTCAGCAGTGACGAATCATGCTGCTCAACTGGCAATAATCAAGCACGTGACCAGGCAGGAATCACGCAGCTCAGCTGGCAATTGTCAAGCAGATGAGCCGACAGGAATCACGCAGCTCAGATGGCAATTGTCATGCAGATGAGCCGGCAGGAATCACGCAGCTCAGCAGGCCCTGATCACGTGACTCTGCAGGCACTCATCACGTGGCTGATCAAGTCCAGATCACGTGACTGAGCAGGCACTGATCACGTGGCTATCATGCACTGATGACGTGACTGCGCATGCACTGATGACGTGGCTGATCGGGCACTGATCACATGGCTCATCATGCACTGATCACGTGTTTCTCAGGCAATGATCAGTGACTGACAGGCGCTGATCATGGGACTGTGCACGCACTGATCACGTGGCTATCATGCACTGATCACGTGACTGCGCATGCACTGATGACGTGGCTGTTCGGGCACTGATCACGGGTTTATCAGGCAGTGATCAGGGGACTGTGCACGCACTGATCAGGTGGCTGATCAGGAACTGACCACCTGACCGCGCATGCAGTGATCACCTGGCTGGTCGTTCGGTGATCACGTGTTTATCATACGGTGATCACGTGACTGAGAGGCGCTGATCACGTGACTGTGCCGTCAGTGATCACGTGGCTGAGCAGGCACTGATATCGTGACTGAGCATGCACTGATCATGTGCCGGGAGCCGGGGAGGCATTCCACTCTGGACAAAGGTCATGAGGAAGGAGGTTCGGCATACGCAAATGCGGGATCGAGCCTCAGGAGTCCACCCGGATATTCTTGAGCATCTCCCCCCAAAAAAAACCGGAGTCTGCCTACTGTATTGCTTTGTGCTCTCACCTCTGATTTCACTGGGGGCTGTCCCCCACCACCATCTCGCTCTCTCTGTCAAAGAGGTAACTTACAGCTCCAATTCATAAAGTTTCTTGTCATTCTTCCCTTTAACTTCCAGCTGAGTCTCCATCTGCAGCGCGGAACCCACCACGCTTCCTAATTATGCCTGGGCTGCTAAGACCCACTCGAGAAGGTGTCTAGGGTGAGGCACCTTTCGCCATTCGAGAGGGCGCCTGCAGCCTACCTAAGTGGTGCAAACTTCTTGTCTTGAAGTTTGATTGTTCTTCCGCGTAAACCAAGCTCCTCAGTCTCTTTTCTTCACCGAATTTCCTACTGAGCTCTCCTCATACTATTATTCTTGACATCTCTGATTAGCATATAAATAGTCGCCTAGGCCATATCTCCTTCGAATACCCTGGATCAGTTGGGGCTGGTCCCCGGCAGGTGGCGACCGAACAGGGACCTCAGGAGGCAATACTCAAAGAGCTGAGCAGACACGAACCACGCAATCAGCAGGCAATAAGCATGGAGCTCAGCAGTGACAAATCATGCTGCTCAACTGGCAACAATCAAGCACGTGACCAGGCAGGAATCACGCAGCTCAGCTGGCAGTTGGAAAGCAGATGAGCCGACAGGAATCACGCAGCTCAGATGGCAATTGTCATGCAGATGAGCCGGCAGTAATCACGCAGCTCAGCAGGCCCTGATCACGTGACTCTGCAGGCACTGATCCCGTGGCTGATCAAGTCCAGATCACGTGGCTGAGCAGGCACTGATATCGTGACTGAGCATGCACTGATCATGTGCCGGGAGCCGGGGAGGCATTCCACTCTGGACAAAGGTCATGAGGAAGGAGGCTCGGCGTACGCAAATGCGGGATCGAGCCTCAGGAGTCCACCTGGATATTCTCGAGCATCTCCCCCCCAAAAAAACCGGAGTCTGCCTACTGTATTGCTTTGTGCTCTCACCTCTGATTTCACTGGGGGCTGTCCCCCACCACCATCTCGCTCTCTCTGTCAAAGAGGTAACTTACAGCTCCAATTCATAAAGTTCCTTGTCATTCTTCCCTTTAACTTCCAGCTGAGTCTCCATCTGGAGCGCGGAACCCACCACGCTTCCTAATTATGCCTGGGCTGCTAAGACCCACTCGAGAAGGTGTCTAGGGTGAGGCACCTTTCGCCATTCGAGAGGGCGCCTGCGGCCTACGTAAGTGGTGCAAACTTCTTGTCTTGAAGTTTGATTGGTCTTCCGCGTAAACCAAGCTCCTCAGTCTCTTTTCTCCACCGAATTTTCCTACTGAGCTCTCCTCATACTATTATTCTTGACATCTCTGATTAGCACATAAAGAGTCGCCTAGGCCATCTCTCCTTCGAATACCCTGGATCAGTTGGGGCTGGTCCCCGGCAGGTGGCGACTGAACAGGGACCTCAGGAGGCAATACTCAAAGAGCTGAGCAGACACGAACCACGCAATCAGCAGGCAATAAGCATGGAGCTCAGCAGTGACGAATCATGCTGCTCAACTGGCAATAATCAAGCACGTGACCAGGCAGGAATCACGCAGCTCAGCTGGCAATTGTCAAGCAGATGAGCCGACAGGAATCACGCAGCTCAGATGGCAATTGTCATGCAGATGAGCCGGCAGGAATCACGCAGCTCAGCAGGCCCTGATCACGTGAATCTGCAGGCACTGATCACCTGGCTGATCAAGTCCAGATCACGAGACTGAGCAGGCACTGATCACGTGACTGTCATGCACTGATGACGTGACTGCGCATGCACTGATGACGTGGCTGATCGGGCACTGATCACATGGCTCATCATGCACTGATCACGTGTTTCTCAGGCAATGATCAGTGACAGACAGGCGCTGATCATGGGACTGTGCACGCACTGATCACGTGGCTATCATGCACTGATCACGTGGCTATCATGCACTGATCACGTGACTGCTCATGCACTGATGACGTGGCTGTTCGGGCACTGATCACGGGTTTATCAGGCAGTGATCAGTGACTGACAGGTGCTGATCAGGGGACTGTGCACGCACTGATCATGTGGCTATCATGCACTGATCACGTGACTGCGCATGCACTGATGACGTGGCTGTTCGGGCACTGATCACGGGTTTATCAGGCAGTGATCAGTGACTGACAGGCGCTGATCATGGGACTGTGCACGCACTGATCATGTGGCTATCATGCACTGATCACGTGACTGCGCATGCACTGATGACGTGGCTGTTCGGGCACTGATCACGGGTTTATCAGGCAGTGATCAGTGACTGACAGGCGCTGATCAGGGGACTGTGCACGCACTGATCAGGTGGCTGATCAGGAACTGACCACCTGACCGCGCATGCAGTGATCACCTGGCTGGTCGTTCACTGATC
Organism: Bos javanicus; assembly: GCF_032452875.1. Classification (NCBI taxonomy): domain Eukaryota; kingdom Metazoa; phylum Chordata; class Mammalia; order Artiodactyla; family Bovidae; genus Bos; species Bos javanicus. The sequence continues at coordinate 975,857 of NW_026893621.1, forward strand.
ACGTGTTCATCATACGGTGATCACGTGACTGAGAGGCGCTGATCACGTGACTGTGCCGTCAGTGATCACGTGGCTGAGCAGGCACTGATATCGTGACTGAGCATGCACTGATCATGTGCCGGGAGCCGGGGAGGCATTCCACTCTGGACAAAGGTCATGAGGAAGGAGGCTCGACATACGCAAATGCGGGATCGAGCCTCAGGAGTCCACCCGGATATTCTCGTGCATCTCCCCCCCAAAAAAACCGGAGTCTGCCTACTGTATTGCTTTGTGCTCTCATCTCTGATTTCACTGGGGGCTGTCCCCCACCACCATCTCGCTCTCTCTGTCAAAGAGGTAACTTACAGCTCCAATTCATAAAGTTCCTTGTCATTCTTCCCTTTAACTTCCAGCTGAGTCTCCATCTGGAGCGCGGAACCCACCACGCTTCCTAATTATGCCTGGGCTGCTAAGACCCACTCGAGAAGGTGTCTAGGGTGAGGCACCTTTCGCCATTCGAGAGGGCGCCTGCGGCCTACGTAAGTGGTGCAAACTTCTTGTCTTGAAGTTTGATTGGTCTTCCGCGTAAACCAAGCTCCTCAGTCTCTTTTCTCCACCGAATTTTCCTACTGAGCTCTCCTCATACTATTATTCTTGACATCTCTGATTAGCACATAAATAGTCGCCTAGGCCATCTCTCCGTCGAATACCCTGGATCAGTTGGGGCTGGTCCCCGGCAGGTGGCGACCGAACAGGGACCTCAGGAGGCAATTCTCAAAGAGCTGAGCAGACACGAACCACGCAATCAGCAGGCAATAAGCATGGAGCTCAGCAGTGACGAATCATGCTGCTCAACTGGCAATAATCAAGCACGTGACCAGGCAGGAATCACGCAGCTCAGCTGGCAATTGTCAAGCAGATGAGCCGACAGGAATCACGCAGCTCAGATGGCAATTGTCATGCAGATGAGCCGGCAGGAATCACGCAGCTCAGCAGGCCCTGATCACGTGACTCTGCAGGCACTGATCACGTGGCTGATCAAGTACAGATCACGTGACTGAGCAGGCACTGATTACGTGGCTATCATGCACTGATGACGAGACTGCGCATGCACTGATGACGTGGCTGATCGGGCACTGATCACATGGCTCATCATGCACTGATCTCGTGTTTATCAGGCAATGATCAGTGACTGACAGGCGCTGATCATGGGACTGTGCACGCACTGATCACGTGGCTATCATGCACTGATCACGTGACTGCGCATGACCTGATGACGTGGCTGTTCGGGCACTGATCACGGGTTTATCAGGCAGTGATCAGTGACTGACAGGCGCTGATCAGGGGACTGTGCACGCACTGATCAGGTGGCTGATCAGGAACTGACCACCTGACCGCGCATGCAGTGATCACCTGGCTGGTCGTTCACTGATCACGTGTTCATCATACGGTGATCACGTGACTGAGAGGCGCTGATCACGTGACTGTGCCGTCAGTGATCACGTGGCTGAGCAGGCACTGATATCGTGACTGAGCATGCACTGATCATGTGCCGGGAGCCGGGGAGGCATTCCACTCTGGACAAAGGTCATGAGGAAGGAGGCTCGGCATACGCAAATGCGGGATCGAGCCTCAGGAGTCCACCCGGATATTCTCGAGCATTTCCCCCCTAAAGAAACCAGAGTCTGCCTACTGTATTGCTTTGTGCTCTCACCTCTGATTTCACTGGGGGCTGTCCCCCACCACCATCTCGCTCTCTCTGTCAAAGAGGTAACTTACAGCTCCAATTCATAAAGTTCCTTGTCATTCTTCCCTTTAACTTCCAGCTGAGTCTCCATCTGGAGCGCGGAACCCACCACGCTTCCTAATTATGCCTGGGCTGCTAAGACCCACTCGAGAAGGTGTCTAGGGTGAGGCACCTTTCGCCATTCGAGAGGGCGCCTGCGGCCTACGTAAGTGGTGCAAACTTCTTGTCTTGAAGTTTGATTGGTCTTCCGCGTAAACCAAGCTCCTCAGTCTCTTTTCTCCACCGAATTTTCCTACTGAGCTCTCCTCATACTATTATTCTTGACATCTCTGATTAGCATATAAATAGTCGCCTAGGCCATCTCTCCTTCGAATACCCTGGATCAGTTGGGGCTGGTCCCCGGCAGGTGGCGACCGAACAGGGACCTCAGGAGGCAATACTCAAAGAGCTGAGCAGACACGAACCACGCAATCAGCAGGCAATAAGCATGGAGCTCAGCAGTGACGAATCATGCTGCTCAACTGGCAATAATCAAGCACGTGACCAGGCAGGAATCACGCAGCTCAGCTGGCAATTGTCAAGCAGATGAGCCGACAGGAATCACGCAGCTCAGATGGCAATTGTCATGCAGATGAGCCGGCAGGAATCACGCAGCTCAGCAGGCCCTGATCACGTGACTCTGCAGGCACTCATCACGTGGCTGATCAAGTCCAGATCACGTGACTGAGCAGGCACTGATCACGTGGCTATCATGCACTGATGACGTGACTGCGCATGCACTGATGACGTGGCTGATCGGGCACTGATCACATGGCTCATCATGCACTGATCACGTGTTTATCAGGCAATGATCAGTGACTGACAGGCGCTGATCATGGGACTGTGCACGCACTGATCAGGTGGCTATCATGCACTGATCACGTGACTGCGCATGCACTGATGACGTGGCTGTTCGGGCACTGATCACGGGTTTATCAGGCAGTGATCAGGGGACTGTGCACGCACTGATCAGGTGGCTGATCAGGAACTGACCCCCTGACCACGCATGCAGTGATCACCTGGCTGGTCGTTCGGTGATCACGTGTTTATCATACGGTGATCACGTGACTGAGAGGCGCTGATCACGTGACTGTGCCGTCAGTGATCACGTGGCTGAGCAGGCACTGATATCGTGACTGAGCATGCACTGATCATGTGCCGGGAGCCGGGGAGGCATTCCACTCTGGACAAAGGTCATGAGGAAGGAGGCTCGGCATACGCAAATGCGGGATCGAGCCTCAGGAGTCCACCCGGATATTCTTGAGCATCTCCCCCCCAAAAAAACCGGAGTCTGCCTACTGTATTGCTTTGTGCTCTCACCTCTGATTTCACTGGGGGCTGTCCCCCACCACCATCTCGCTCTCTCTGTCAAAGAGGTAACTTACAGCTCCAATTCATAAAGTTTCTTGTCATTCTTCCCTTTAACTTCCAGCTGAGTCTCCATCTGGAGCGCGGAACCCACCACGCTTCCTAATTATGCCTGGGCTGCTAAGACCCACTCGAGAAGGTGTCTAGGGTGAGGCACCTTTCGCCATTCGAGAGGGCGCCTGCGGCCTACGTAAGTGGTGCAAACTTCTTGTCTTGAAGTTTGATTGGTCTTCCGCGTAAACCAAGCTCCTCAGTCTCTTTTCTCCACCGAATTTTCCTACTGAGCTCTCCTCATACTATTATTCTTGACATCTCTGATTAGCACATAAAGAGTCGCCTAGGCCATCTCTCCTTCGAATACCCTGGATCAGTTGGGGCTGGTCCCCGGCAGGTGGCGACCGAACAGGGACCTCAGGAGGCAATACTCAAAGAGCTGAGCAGACACGAACCACGCAATCAGCAGGCAATAAGCATGGAGCTCAGCAGTGACGAATCATGCTGCTCAACTGGCAATAATCAAGCACGTGACCAGGCAGGAATCACGCAGCTCAGCTGGCAATTGTCAAGCAGATGAGCCGACAGGAATCACGCAGCTCAGATGGCAATTGTCATGCAGATGAGCCGGCAGGAATCACGCAGCTCAGCAGGCCCTGATCACGTGACTCTGCAGGCACTGATCACGTGGCTGATCAAGTCCAGATCACGTGACTGAGCAGGCACTGATCACGTGGCTATCATGCACTGATGACGTGACTGATCGGGCACTGATCACATGGCTCATCATGCACTGATCACGTGTTTATCAGGCAATGATCAGTGACTGACAGGCGCTGATCATGGGACTGTGAACGCACTGATCACGTGGCTATCATGCACTGATCACGTGACTGCGCATGCACTGATGAAGTGGCTCTTCGGGCACTGATCACGGGTTTATCAGGCAGTGATCAGTGACTGACAGGCGCTGATCAGGGGACTGTGCACGCACTGATCAGGTGGCTGATCAGGAACTGAGACCTGACCGCGCATGCAGTGATCACCTGGCTGGTCGTTCACTGATCACGTGTTTATCATACGGTGATCACGTGACTGAGAGGCACTGATCACGTGACTGTGCCGTCAGTGATCAAGTGGCTGAGCAGGCACTGATATCGTGACTGAACATGCACTGATCATGTGCTGGGAGCCGGGGAGGCATTCCACTCTGGACAAAGGTCATGAGGAAAGAGGCTCGGCATACACAAATGCGGGATCGAGCCTCAGGAGTCCACCCGGATATTCTCGAGCATCTCCCCCCCAAAAAAACCGGAGTCTGCCTACTGTATTGCTTTGTGCTCTCACCTCTGATTTCACTGGGGGCTGTCCCCCACCACCATCTCGCTCTCTCTGTCAAATAGGTAACTTACAGCTCCAATTCATAAAGTTCCTTGTCATTCTTCCCTTTAACTTCCAGCTGAGTCTCCATCTGGAGCGCGGAACCCACCACGCTTCCTAATTATGCCTGGGCTGCTAAGACCCACTCGAGAAGGTGTCTAGGGTGAGGCACCTTTCGCCATTCGAGAGGGCGCCTGCGGCCTACGTAAGTGGTGCAAACTTCTTGTCTTGAAGTTTGATTGGTCTTCCGCGTAAACCAAGCTCCTCAGTCTCTTTTCTCCACCGAATTTTCCTACTGAGCTCTCCTCATACTATTATTCTTGACATCTCTGTTTAGCACATAAAGAGTCGCCTAGGCCATCTCTCCTTCGAATACCCTGGATCAGTTGGGGCTGGTCCCCGGCAGGTGGCGACCGAACAGGGACCTCAGGAGGCAATACTCAAAGAGCTGAGCAGACACGAACCACGCAATCAGCAGGCAATAAGCATGGAGCTCAGCAGTGACGAATCATGCTGCTCAACTGGCAATAATCAAGCACGTGACCAGGCAGGAATCACGCAGCTCAGCTGGCAATTGTCAAGCAGATGAGCCGACAGGAATCACGCAGCTCAGATGGCAATTGTCATGCAGATGAGCCGGCAGGAATCACGCAGCTCAGCAGGCCCTGATCACGTGACTCTGCAGGCACTGATCACGTGGCTGATCAAGTCCAGATCACGTGACTGAGCAGGCACTGATCACGTGGCTATCATGCACTGATGACGTGACTGATCGGGCACTGATCACATGGCTCATCATGCACTGATCACGTGTTTCTCAGGCAATGATCAGTGACTGACAGGCGCTGATCATGGGACTGTGCACGCACTGATCACGTGGCTATCATGCACTGATCACGTGACTGCGCATGCACTGATGACGTGGCTGTTCGGCACTGATCACGGGTTTATCAGGCAGTGATCAGGGGACTGTGCACGCACTGATCAGGTGGCTATCATGCACATCACGTGACTGCGCATGCACTGATGACGTGGCTGTTTGGGCACTGATCACGGGTTTATCAGGCAGTGATCAGTGACTGACAGGCGCTGATCAGGGGACTGTGCACGCACTGATCAGGTGGCTGATCAGGAATTGACCACCTGAACGCGCATGCAGTGATCACCTGGCTGGTCGTTCGGTGATCACGTGTTTATCATACGGTGATCACGTGACTGAGAGGCGCTGATCACGTGACTGTGCCGTCAGTGATCACGTGGCTGAGCAGGCACTGATATCGTGACTGAGCATGCACTGATCATGTGCCGGGAGCCGGGGAGGCATTCCACTCTGGACAAAGGTCATGAGGAAGGAGGCTCGGCATACACAAATGCGGGATCGAGCCTCAGGAGTCCACCCGGATATTCTCGAGCATCTCCCCCCAAAAAAAACCGGAGTCTGCCTACTGTATTGCTTTGTGCTCTCACCTCTGATTTCACTGGGGGCTGTCACCCGCCACCATCTCGCTCTCTCTGTCAAAGAGGTAACTTACAGCTCCAATTCATAAAGTTCCTTGTCATTCTTCCCTTTAACTTCCAGCTGAGTCTCCATCTGGAGCGCGGAACCCACCACGCTTCCTAATTATGCCTGGGCTGCTAAGACCCACTCGAGAAGGTGTCTAGGGTGAGGCACCTTTCGCCATTCGAGAGGGCGCCTGCGGCCTACGTAAGTGGTGCAAACTTCTTGTCTTGAAGTTTGATTGGTCTTCCGCGTAAACCAAGCTCCTCAGTCTCTTTTCTCCACCGAATTTTCCTACTGAGCTCTCCTCATACTATTATTCTTGACATCTCTGATTAGCACATAAAGAGTCGCCTAGGCCATCTCTCCTTCGAATACCCTGGATCAGTTGGGGCTGGTCCCCGGCAGGTGGCGACCGAACAGGGACCTCAGGAGGCAATACTCAAAGAGCTGAGCAGACACGAACCACGCAATCAGCAGGCAATAAGCATGGAGCTCAGCAGTGACGAATCATGCTGCTCAACTGGCAATAATCAAGCACGTGACCAGGCAGGAATCACGCAGCTCAGCTGCCAATTGTCAAGCAGATGAGCCGACAGGAATCACGCAGCTCAGATGGCAATTGTCATGCAGATGAGCCGGCAGGAATCACGCAGCTCAGCAGGCCCTGATCACGTGACTCTGCAGGCACTGATCACGTGGCTGATCAAGTCCAGATCACGTGACTGAGCAGGCACTGATCACGTGGCTATCATGCACTGATGACGTGACTGATCGGGCACTGATCACATGGCTCATCATGCACTGATCACGTGTTTATCAGGCAATGATCAGTGACTGACAGGCGCTGATCATGGGACTGTGCACGCACTGATCACGTGGCTATCATGCACTGATCACGTGACTGCGCATGCACTGATGACGTGGCTCTTCGGGCACTGATCACGGGTTTATCAGGCAGTGATCAGTGACTGACAGGCGCTGATCAGGGGACTGTGCACGCACTGATCAGGTGGCTGATCAGGAACTGACGACCTGACCGCGCATGCAGTGATCACCTGGCTGGTCGTTCACTGATCACGTGTTTATCATACGGTGATCACGTGACTGAGAGGCACTGATCACGTGACTGTGCCGTCAGTGATCACGTGGCTGAGCAGGCACTGATATCGTGACTGAACATGCACTGATCATGTGCCGGGAGCCGGGGAGGCATTCCACTCTGGACAAAGGTCATGAGGAAGGAGGCTCGGCATACACAAATGCGGGATCGAGCCTCAGGAGTCCACCCGGATATTCTCGAGCATCTCCCCCCCAAAAAAACCGGAGTCTGCCTACTGTATTGCTTTGTGCTCTCACCTCTGATTTCACTGGGGGCTGTCCCCCACCACCATCTCGCTCTCTCTGTCAAAGAGGTAACTTACAGCTCCAATTCATAAAGTTCCTTGTCATTCTTCCCTTTAACTTCCAGCTGAGTCTCCATCTGGAGCGCGGAACCCACCACGCTTCCTAATTATGCCTGGGCTGCTAAGACCCACTCAAGAAGGTGTCTAGGGTGAGGCACCTTTCGCCATTCGAGAGGGCGCCTGCGGCCTACGTAAGTGGTGCAAACTTCTTGTCTTGAAGTTTGATTGGTCTTCCGCGTAAACCAAGCTCCTCAGTCTCTTTTCTCCACCGAATTTTCCTACTGAGCTCTCCTCATACTATTATTCTTGACATCTCTGATTAGCACATAAAGAGTCGCCTAGGCCATCTCTCCTTCGAATACCCTGGATCAGTTGGGGCTGGTCCCCGGCAGGTGGCGACCGAACAGGGACCTCAGGAGGCAATACTCAAAGAGCTGAGCAGACACGAACCACGCAATCAGCAGGCAATAAGCATGGAGCTCAGCAGTGACGAATCATGCTGCTCAACTGGCAATAATCAAGCACGTGACCAGGCAGGAATCACGCAGCTCAGCTGGCAATTGTCAAGCAGATGAGCCGACAGGAATCACGCAGCTCAGATGGCAATTGTCATGCAGATGAGCCGGCAGGAATCACGCAGCTCAGCAGGCCCTGATCACGTGACTCTGCAGGCACTCATCACGTGGCTGATCAAGTCCAGATCACCTGACTGAGCAGGCACTGATCACGTGGCTATCATGCACTGATGACGTGACTGCGCATGCACTGATGACGTGGCTGATCGGGCACTGATCACATGGCTCATCATGCACTGATCACGTGTTTCTCAGGCAATGATCAGTGACTGACAGGCGCTGATCATGGGACTGTGCACGCACTGATCACGTGGCTATCATGCACTGATCACGTGACTGCGCATGCACTGATGACGTGGCTGTTCGGGCACTGATCACGGGTTTATCAGGCAGTGATCAGGGGACTGTGCACGCACTGATCAGGTGGCTGATCAGGAACTGACCACCTGACCGCGCATGCAGTGATCACCTGGCTGGTCGTTCGGTGATCACGTGTTTATCATACGGTGATCACGTGACTGAGAGGCGCTGATCACGTGACTGTGCTGTCAGTGATCACGTGGCTGAGCAGGCACTGATATCGTGACTGAGCATGCACTGATCATGTGCCGGGAGCCGGGGAGGCATTCCACTCTGGACAAAGGTCATGAGGAAGGAGGCTCGGCATACGCAAATGCGGGATCGAGCCTCAGGAGTCCACCCGGATATTCTTGAGCATCTCCCCCCAAAAAACCGGAGTCTGCCTACTGTATTGCTTTGTGCTCTCACCTCTGATTTCACTGGGGGCTGTCCCCCACCACCATCTCGCTCTCTCTGTCAAAGAGGTAACTTACAGCTCCAATTCATAAAGTTTCTTGTCATTCTTCCCTTTAACTTCCAGCTGAGTCTCCATCTGGAGCGCGGAACCCACCACGCTTCCTAATTATGCCTGGGCTGCTAAGACCCACTCGAGAAGGTGTCTAGGGTGAGGCACCTTTCGCCATTCGAGAGGGCGCCTGCGGCCTACGTAAGTGGTGCAAACTTCTTGTCTTGAAGTTTGATTGGTCTTCCGCGTAAACCAAGCTCCTCAGTCTCTTTTCTCCACCGAATTTTCCTACTGAGCTCTCCTCATACTATTATTCTTGACATCTCTGATTAGCACATAAAGAGTCGCCTAGGCCATCTCTCCTTCGAATACCCTGGATCAGTTGGGGCTGGTCCCCGGCAGGTGGCGACCGAACAGGGACCTCAGGAGGCAATACTCAAAGAGCTGAGCAGACACGAACCACGCAATCAGCAGGCAATAAGCATGGAGCTCAGCAGTGACGAATCATGCTGCTCAACTGGCAATAATCAAGCACGTGACCAGGCAGGAATCACGCAGCTCAGCTGGCAATTGTCAAGCAGATGAGCCGACAGGAATCACGCAGCTCAGATGGCAATTGTCATGCAGATGAGCCGGCAGGAATCACGCAGCTCAGCAGGCCCTGATCACGTGACTCTGCAGGCACTGATCACGTGGCTGATCAAGTCCAGATCACGTGACTGAGCAGGCACTGATCACGTGGCTATCATGCACTGATGACGTGACTGATCGGGCACTGATCACATGGCTCATCATGCACTGATCACGTGTTTATCAGGCAATGATCAGTGACTGACAGGCGCTGATCATGGGACTGTGAACGCACTGATCACGTGGCTATCATGCACTGATCACATGACTGCGCATGCACTGATGAAGTGGCTCTTCGGGCACTGATCACGGGTTTATCAGGCAGTGATCAGTGACTGACAGGCGCTGATCAGGGGACTGTGCACGCACTGATCAGGTGGCTGATCAGGAACTGACGACCTGACCGCGCATGCAGTGATCACCTGGCTGGTCGTTCACTGATCACGTGTTTATCATACGGTGATCACGTGACTGAGAGGCACTGATCACGTGACTGTGCCGTCAGTGATCAAGTGGCTGAGCAGGCACTGATATCGTGACTGAACATGCACTGATCATGTGCTGGGAGCCGGGGAGGCATTCCACTCTGGACAAAGGTCATGAGGAAAGAGGCTCGGCATACACAAATGCGGGATCGAGCCTCAGGAGTCCACCCGGATATTCTCGAGCATCTCCACCCCAAAAAAACCGGAGTCTGCCTACTGTATTGCTTTGTGCTCTCACCTCTGATTTCACTGGGGGCTGTCCCCCACCACCATCTCGCTCTCTCTGTCAAATAGGTAACTTACAGCTCCAATTCATAAAGTTCCTTGTCATTCTTCCCTTTAACTTCCAGCTGAGTCTCCATCTGGAGCGCGGAACCCACCACGCTTCCTAATTATGCCTGGGCTGCTAAGACCCACTCGAGAAGGTGTCTAGGGTGAGGCCCCTTTCGCCATTCGAGAGGGCGCCTGCGGCCTACGTAAGTGGTGCAAACTTCTTGTCTTGAAGTTTGATTGGTCTTCCGCGTAAACCAAGCTCCTCAGTCTCTTTTCTCCACCGAATTTTCCTACTGAGCTCTCCTCATACTATTATTCTTGACGTCTCTGATTAGCATATAAAGAGTCGCCTAGGCCATCTCTCCTTCGAATACCCTGGATCAGTTGGGGCTGGTCCCCGGCAGGTGGCGACCGAACAGGGACCTCAGGAGGCAATACTCAAAGAGCTGAGGAGACACGAACCACGCAATCAGCAGGCAATAAGCTTGGAGCTCAGCAGTGACGAATCATGCTGCTCAACTGGCAATAATCAAGCACGTGACCAGGCAGGAATCACGCAGCTCAGCTGGCAATTGTCAAGCAGATGAGCCGACAGGAATCACGCAGCTCAGATGGCAATTGTCATGCAGATGAGCAAGCAGGAATCACGCAGCTCAGCAGGCCCTGATCACGTGACTCTGCAGGCACTGATCACGTGGCTGATCAAGTCCAGATCACGTGACTGAGCAGGCACTGATCACGTGGCTATCATGCACTGATGACGTGACTGATCGGGCACTGATCACATGGCTCATCATGCACTGATCACGTGTTTCTCAGGCAATGATCAGTGACTGACAGGCGCTGATCATGGGACTGTGCACGCACTGATCACGTGGCTATCATGCACTGATCACGTGACTGCGCATGCACTGATGACGTGGCTGTTCGGCACTGATCACGGGTTTATCAGGCAGTGATCAGGGGACTGTGCACGCACTGATCAGGTGGCTATCATGCACTGATGACGTGACTGCGCATGCACTGATGACGTGGCTGTTCGGGCACTGATCACGGGTTTATCAGGCAGTGATCAGTGACTGACAGGCGCTGATCAGGGGACTGTGCACGCACTGATCAGGTGGCTGATCAGGAACTGACCACCTGACCGCGCATGCAGTGATCACCTGGCTGGTCGTTCGGTGATCACGTGTTTATCATACGGTGATCACGTGACTGAGAGGCGCTGATCACGTGACTGTGCCGTCAGTGATCACGTGGCTGAGCAGGCACTGATATCGTGACTGAGCATGCACTGATCATGTGCCGGGAGCCGGGGAGGCATTCCACTCTGGACAAAGGTCATGAGGAAGGAGGCTCGGCATACGCAAATGCGGGATCGAGCCTCAGGAGTCCACCCGGATATTCTCGAGCATCTCCCCCCCAAAAAAACCGGAGTCTGCCTACTGTATTGCTTTGTGCTCTCACCTCTGATTTCACTGGGGGCTGTCCCCCACCACCATCTCGCTCTCTCTGTCAAAGAGGTAACTTACAGCTCCAATTCATAAAGTTCCTTGTCATTCTTCCCTTTAACTTCCAGCTGAGTCTCCATCTGGAGCGCGGAACCCACCACGCTTCCTAATTATGCCTGGGCTGCTAAGACCCACTCGAGAAGGTGTCTAGGGTGAGGCACCTTTCGCCATTCGAGAGGGCGCCTGCGGCCTACGTAAGTGGTGCAAACTTCTTGTCTTGAAGTTTGATTGGTCTTCCGCGTAAACCAAGCTCCTCAGTCTCTTTTCTCCACCGAATTTTCCTACTGAGCTCTCCTCATACTATTATTCTTGACATCTCTGATTAGCACATAAAGAGTCGCCTAGGCCATCTCTCCTTCGAATACCCTGGATCAGTTGGGGCTGGTCCCCGGCAGGTGGCGACCGAACAGGGACCTCAGGAGGCAATACTCAAAGAGCTGAGCAGACACGAACCACGCAATCAGCAGGCAATAAGCATGGAGCTCAGCAGTGACGAATCATGCTGCTCAACTGGCAATAATCAAGCACGTGACCAGGCAGGAATCACGCAGCTCAGCTGGCAATTGTCAAGCAGATGAGCCGACAGGAATCACGCAGCTCAGATGGCAATTGTCATGCAGATGAGCCGGCAGGAATCACGCAGCTCAGCAGGCCCTGATCACGTGACTCTGCAGGCACTGATCACGTGGCTGATCAAGTCCAGATCACGTGACTGAGCAGGCACTGATCACGTGGCTATCATGCACTGATGACGTGACTGATCGGGCACTGATCACATGGCTCATCATGCACTGATCACGTGTTTATCAGGCAATGATCAGTGACTGACAGGCGCTGATCATGGGACTGTGCACGCACTGATCACGTGGCTATCATGCACTGATCACGTGACTGCGCATGCACTGATGACGTGGCTCTTCGGGCACTGATCACGGGTTTATCAGGCAGTGATCAGTGACTGACAGGCGCTGATCAGGGGACTGTGCACGCACTGATCAGGTGGCTGATCAGGAACTGAGACCTGACCGCGCATGCAGTGATCACCTGGCTGGTCGTTCACTGATCACGTGTTTATCATACGGTGATCACGTGACTGAGAGGCACTGATCACGTGACTGTGCCGTCAGTGATCACGTGGCTGAGCAGGCACTGATATCGTGACTGAACATGCACTGATCATGTGCCGGGAGCCGGGGAGGCATTCCACTCTGGACAAAGGTCATGAGGAAGGAGGCTCGGCATACACAAATGCGGGATCGAGCCTCAGGAGTCCACCCGGATATTCTCGAGCATCTCCCCCCAAAAAAACCGGAGTCTGCCTACTGTATTGCTTTGTGCTCTCACCTCTGATTTCACTGGGGGCTGTCCCCCACCACCATCTCGCTCTCTCTGTCAAAGAGGTAACTTACAGCTCCAATTCATAAAGTTCCTTGTCATTCTTCCCTTTAACTTCCAGCTGAGTCTCCATCTGGAGCGCGGAACCCACCACGCTTCCTAATTATGCCTGGGCTGCTAAGACCCACTCGAGAAGGTGTCTAGGGTGAGGCACCTTTCGCCATTCGAGAGGGCGCCTGCGGCCTACGTAAGTGGTGCAAACTTCTTGTCTTGAAGTTTGATTGGTCTTCCGCGTAAACCAAGCTCCTCAGTCTCTTTTCTCCACCGAATTTTCCTACTGAGCTCTCCTCATACTATTATTCTTGACATCTCTGATTAGCACATAAAGAGTCGCCTAGGCCATCTCTCCTTCGAATACCCTGGATCAGTTGGGGCTGGTCCCCGGCAGGTGGCGACCGAACAGGGACCTCAGGAGGCAATACTCAAAGAGCTGAGCAGACACGAACCACGCAATCAGCAGGCAATAAGCATGGAGCTCAGCAGTGACGAATCATGCTGCTCAACTGGCAATAATCAAGCACGTGACCAGGCAGGAATCACGCAGCTCAGCTGGCAATTGTCAAGCAGATGAGCCGACAGGAATCACGCAGCTCAGATGGCAATTGTCATGCAGATGAGCCGGCAGGAATCACGCAGCTCAGCAGGCCCTGATCACGTGACTCTGCAGGCACTGATCACGTGGCTGATCAAGTCCAGATCACGTGACTGAGCAGGCACTGATCACGTGGCTATCATGCACTGATGACGTGACTGCGCATGCACTGATGACGTGGCTGATCGGGCACTGATCACATGGCTCATCATGCACTGATCACGTGTTTCTCAGGCAATGATCAGTGACTGACAGGCGCTGATCATGGGACTGTGCACGCACTGATCACGTGGCTATCATGCACTGATCACGTGACTGCGCATGCACTGATGACGTGGCTGTTCGGGCACTGATCACGGGTTTATCAGGCAGTGATCAGGGGACTGTGCACGCACTGATCAGGTGGCTGATCAGGAACTGACCACCTGACCGCGCATGCAGTGATCACCTGGCTGGTCGTTCGGTGATCACGTGTTTATCATACGGTGATCACGTGACTGAGAGGCGCTGATCACGTGACTGTGCCGTCAGTGATCACGTGGCTGAGCAGGCACTGATATCGTGACTGAGCATGCACTGATTATGTGCCGGGAGCCGGGGAGGCATTCCACTCTGGACAAAGGTCATGAGGAAGAAGGCTCGGCATACGCAAATGCGGGATCGAGCCTCAGGAGTCCACCCGGATATTCTTGAGCATCTCCCCCCAAAAAACCGGAGTCTGCCTACTGTATTGCTTTGTGCTCTCACCTCTGATTTCACTGGGGGCTGTCCCCCACCACCATCTCGCTCTCTCTGTCAAAGAGGTAACTTACAGCTCCAATTCATAAAGTTCCTTGTCATTCTTCCCTTTAACTTCCAGCTGAGTCTCCATCTGGAGCGCGGAACCCACCACGCTTCCTAATTATGCCTGGGCTGCTAAGACCCACTCGAGAAGGTGTCTAGGGTGAGGCACCTTTCGCCATTCGAGAGGGCGCCTTCGGCCTACGTAAGTGGTGCAAACTTCTTGTCTTGAAGTTTGATAGGTCTTCCGCGTAAACCAAGCTCCTCAGTCTCTTTTCTCCACCGAATTTTCCTACTGAGCTCTCCCCATACTATTATTCTTGACATCTCTGATTAGCATATAAATAGTCGCCTAGGCCATCTCTCCTTCGAATACCCTGGATCAGTTGGGGCTGGTCCCCGGCAGGTGGCGACCGAACAGGGACCTCAGGAGGCAATACTCAAAGAGCTGAGCAGACACGAACCACGCAATCAGCAGGCAATAAGCATGGAGCTCAGCAGTGACAAATCATGCTGCTCAACTGGCAACAATCAAGCACGTGACCAGGCAGGAATCACGCAGCTCAGCTGGCAGTTGGAAAGCAGATGAGCCGACAGGAATCACGCAGCTCAGATGGCAATTGTCATGCAGATGAGCCGGCAGTAATCACGCAGCTCAGCAGGCCCTGATCACGTGACTCTGCAGGCACTGATCCCGTGGCTGATCAAGTCCAGATCACGTGACTGAGCAGGCACTGATCACGTGACTATCATGCACTGATGACGAGACTGCCCATGCACTGATGACGTGGCTGATCGGGCACTGATCACATGGCTCATCATGCACTGATCACGTGTTTATCAGGCAATGATCAGTGACTGACAGGCGCTGATCATGGGACTGTGCACACACTGATCACGTGGCTATTATGTACTGATCACGTGACTGCGCATGCACTGATGACGTGGCTGTTCGGACACTGATCACGGGTTTATCAGGCAGTGATCAGTGACTGACAGGCGCTGATCAGGGGACTGTGCACGCACTGATCAGGTGGCTGATCAGGAACTAACCACCTGACCTCGCATGCAGTGATCACCTGGCTGGTCGTTCACTGATCACGTGTTCATCATATGGTGATCACGTGACTGAGAGGCGCTGATCACGTGACTGTGCCGTCAGTGATCACGTGGCTGAGCAGGCACTGATATCGTGACTGAGCATGCACTGATCATGTGCCGGGAGCCGGGGAGGCATTCCACTCTGGACAAAGGTCATGAGTAAGGAGGCTCGGCATACGCAAATGCGGGATCGAGCCTCAGGAGTCCACCCGGATATTCTCGAGCATCTCCCCCCCAAAAAAACCGGAGTCTGCCTACTGTATTGCTTTGTGCTCTCACCTCTGATTTCACTCGGGGCTGTCCCCCACCACCATCTCGCTCTCTCTGTCAAAGAGGTAACTTACAGCTCCAATTCATAAAGTTCCTTGTCATTCTTCCCTTTAACTTCCAGCTGAGTCTCCATCTGGAGCGCGGAACCCACCACGCTTCCTAATTATGCCTGGGCTGCTAAGACCCACTCGAGAAGGTGTCTAGGGTGAGGCACCTTTCGCCATTCGAGAGGGCGCCTGCAGCCTACGTAAGTGGTGCAAACTTCTTGTCTTGAAGTTTGATTGGTCTTCCGCGTAAACCAAGCTCCTCAGTCTCTTTTCTCCACCGAATTTTCCTACTGACCTCTCCTCATACTATTATTCTTGACATCTCTGATTAGCACATAAAGAGTCGCCTAAGCCATCTCTCCTTCGAATACCCTGGATCAGTTGGGGCTGGTCCCCGGCAGGTGGCGACCGAACAGGGACCTCAGGAGGCAATACTCAAAGAGCTGAGCAGACACGAACCACGCAATCAGCAGGCAATAAGCATGGAGCTCAGCAGTGACGAATCATGCTGCTCAACTGGCAATAATCAAGCACGTGACCAGGCAGGAATCACGCAGCTCAGCTGGCAATTGTCAAGCAGATGAGCCGACAGGAATCACGCAGCTCAGATGGCAATTGTCATGCAGATGAGCCGGCAGGAATCACGCAGCTCAGCAGGCCCTGATCACGTGACTCTGCAGGCACTGATCACGTGGCTGATCAAGTCCAGATCACGTGACTGAGCAGGCACTGATCACGTGGCTATCATGCACTGATGACGTGACTGCGCATGCACTGATGACGTGGCTGATCGGGCACTGATCACATGGCTCATCATGCACTGATCACGTGTTTATCAGGCAATGATCAGTGACTGACAGGCGCTGATCATGGGACTGTGCACGCACTGATCACGTGGCTATCATGCACTGATCACGTGACTGCGCATGCACTGATGACGTGGCTGTTCGGGCACTAATCATGGGTTTATCAGGCAGTGATCAGTGACTGACAGGCGCTGATCAGGGGACTGTGCACGCACTGATCAGGTGGCTGATCAGGAACTGACCACCTGACCGCGCATGCAGTGATCACCTGGCTGGTCGTTCACTGATCACGTGTTCATCATACGGTGATCACGTGACTGAGAGGCGCTGATCACGTGACTGTGCCGTCAGTGATCACGTGGCTGAGCAGGCACTGATATCGTGACTGAGCATGCACTGATCATGTGCCGGGAGCCGGGGAGGCATTCCACTCTGGACAAAGGTCATGAGGAAGGAGGCTCGGCATACGCAAATGTGGGATCGAGCCTCAGGAGTCCACCTGGATATTCTCGAGCATCTCCCCCAAAAAAACCGGAGTCTGCCTACTCTATTGCTTTGTGCTCTCACCTCTGATTTCACTGGGGGCTGTCCCCCACCACCATCTCGCTCTCTCTGTCAAAGAGGTAACTTACAGCTCCAATTCATAAAGTTCCTTGTCATTCTTCCCTTTAACTTCCAGCTGAGTCTCCATCTGCAGCGCGGAACCCACCACGCTTCCTAATTATGCCTGGGCTGCTAAGACCCACTTGAGAAGGTGTCTAGGGTGAGGCACCTTTCGCCATTCGAGAGGCGCCTGCGGCCTACGTAAGTGGTGCAAACTTCTTGTCTTGAATTTTGATTGGTCTTCCGCGTAAACCAAGCTCCTCAGTCTCTTTTCTCCACCGAATTTTCCTACTGAGCTCTCCTCATACTATTATTCTTGACATCTCTGATTAGCACATAAATAGTCGCCTAGGCCATCTCTCCTTCGAATACCCTGGATCAGTTGGGGCTGGTCCCCGGCAGGTGGCGACCGAACAGGGACCTCAGGAGGCAATACTCAAAGAGCTGAGCAGACACGAACCACACAATCAGCAGGCAATAAGCATGGAGCTCAGCAGTGACGAATCATGCTGCTCAACTGGCAATAATCAAGCACGTGACCAGGCAGGAATCACGCAGCTCAGCTGGCAATTGTCAAGCAGATGAGCCAACAGGAATCACGCAGCTCAGATGGCAATTGTCATGCAGATGAGCCGGCAGGAATCACGCAGCTCAGCAGGCCCTGATCACGTGAATCTGCAGGCACTGATCACCTGGCTGATCAAGTACAGATCAGGTGACTGAGCAGGCACTGATCACGTGACTATCATGCACTGATGACGAGACTGCGCATGCACTGATGACGTGGCTGATCGGGCACTGATCACATGGCTCATCATGCACTGATCACGTGTTTCTCAGGCAATGATCAGTGACAGAGAGGCGCTGATCATGGGACGTGCACGCACTGATCACGTGGCTATCATGCACTGATCACGTGGCTATCATGCACTGATCGTGGCTGTTCGGGCACTGATCACGTTTATCAGGCAGTGATCAGTGACTGATCAGGGGACTGTGCACGCACTGATCATGTGGCTATCATGCACTGATCACGTGACTGCGCATGCACTGATGACGTGGCTGTTCAGGCACTGATCACGGGTTTATCAGGCAATGATCAGTGACTGACAGGCGCTGATCATGGGACTGTGCACGCACTGATCACGTGGCTATCATGCACTGATCACGTGACTGCGCATGCACTGATGACGTGGCTGTTCGGGCACTGATCACGGGTTTATCAGGCAGTGATCAGTGACTGACAGGCGCTGATCAGGGGACTGTGCACGCACTGATCAGGTGGCTGCTCAGGAACTGACCACCTGACCGCGCATGCAGTGATCACCTGGCTGGTCGTTCACTGATCACGTGTTCATCATACGGTGATCACGTGACTGAGAGGCGCTGATCACGTGACTGTGCCTTCAGTGATCACGTGGCTGAGCAGGCACTGATATCGTGACTGAGCATGCACTGATCATGTGCCGGGAGCCGGGGAGGCATTCCACTCTGGACAAAGGTCATGAGGAAGGAGGCTCGGCATACGCAAATGCGGGATCGAGCCTCAGGAGTCCACCCGGATATTCTCGAGCATCTCCCCCCCAAAAAAACCGGAGTCTGCCTACTGTATTGCTTTGTGCTCTCACCTCTGATTTCACTGGGGGCTGTCCCCCACCACCATCTCGCTCTCTCTGTCAAAGAGGTAACTTACAGCTCCAATTCATAAAGTTCCTTGTCATTCTTCCCTTTAACTTCCAGCTGAGTCTCCATCTGGAGCGCGGAACCCACCACGCTTCCTAATTATGCCTGGGCTGCTAAGACCCACTCGAGAAGGTGTCTAGGGTGAGGCACCTTTCGCCATTCGAGAGGGCGCCTGCGGCCTACGTAAGTGGTGCAAACTTCTTGTCTTGAAGTTTGATTGGTCTTCCGCGTAAACCAAGCTACTCAGTCTCTTTTCTCCACCGAATTTTCCTACTGAGCTCTCCTCATACTATTATTCTTGACATCTCTGATTAGCACATAAATAGTCGCCTAGGCCATCTCTCCTTCGAAGACCCTGGATCAGTTGGGGCTGGTCCCCGGCAGGTGGCGACCGAACAGGGACCTCAGGAGGCAATACTCAAAGAGCTGAGCAGACACGAACCACGCAATCAGCAGGCAATAAGCATGGAGCTCAGCAGTGACAAATCATGCTGCTCAACTGGCAATAATCAAGCACGTGACCAGGCAGGAATCACGCAGCTCAGCTGGCAATTGTCAAGCAGATGAGCCGACAGGAATCACGCAGCTCAGCTGGCAATTGTCATGCAGATGAGCCGGCAGGAATCACGCAGCTCAGCAGGCCCTGATCACGTGACTCTGCAGGCACTGATCACGTGGCTGATCAAGTCCAGATCACGTGACTGAGCAGGCACTGATCACGTGGCTATCATGCACTGATGACGAGACTGCGCATGCACTGATGACGTGGCTGATCGGGCACTGATCACATGGCTCATCATGCACTGATCACGTGTTTCTCAGGCAATGATCAGTGACTGACAGGCGCTGATCATGGGACTGTGCACGCACTGATCACGTGGCTATCATGCACTGATCACGTGACTGCGCATGCACTGATGACGTGGCTGTTCGGGCACTGATCACGGGTTTATCAGGCAGTGACCAGTGACTGACAGGCGCTGATCAGGGGACTGTGCACGCACTGATCAGGTGGCTGATCAGAAACTGACCACCTGACCGCGCATGCAGTGATCACGTGGCTGGTCGTTCACTGATCACGTGTTTATCATAGGGTGATCACGTGACTGAGAGGCGCTGATCACGTGACTGTGCCGTCAGTGATCACGTGGCTGAGCAGGCACTGATATCGTGACTGAGCATGCACTGATCATGTGCCGGGAGCCGGGGAGGCATTCCACTCTGGACAAAGGTCATGAGGAAGGAGGCTCGGCATACGCAAATGCGGGATCGAGCCTCAGGAGTCCACCCGGATATTCTCGAGCATCTCCCCCCAAAAAAACCGGAGTCTGCCTACTGTATTGCTTTGTGCTCTCACCTCTGATTTCACTGGGGGCTGTCCCCCACCACCATCTCGCTCTCTCTGTCAAAGAGGTAACTTACAGCTCCAATTCATAAAGTTCCTTGTCATTCTTCCCTTTAACTTCCAGCTGAGTCTCCATCTGGAGCGCGGAACCCACCACGCTTCCTAATTATGCCTGGGCTGCTAAGACCCACTCGAGAAGGTGTCTAGGGTGAGGCACCTTTCGCCATTCGAGAGGGCGCCTGCGGCCTACGTAAGTGGTGCAAACTTCTTGTCTTGAAGTTTGATTGGTCTTCCGCGTAAACCAAGCTCCTCAGTCTCTTTTCTCCACCGAATTTTCCTACTGAGCTCTCCTCATACTATTATTCTTGACATCTCTGATTAGCACATAAATAGTCGCCTAGGCCATCTCTCCTTCGAATACCCTGGATCAGTTGGGGCTGGTCCCCGGCAGGTGGCGACCGAACAGGGACCTCAGGAGGCAATACTCAAAGAGCTGAGCAGACACGAACCACGCAATCAGCAGGCAATAAGCATGGAGCTCAGCAGTGACGAATCATGCTGCTCAACTGGCAATAATCAAGCACGTGACCAGGCAGGAATCACGCAGCTCAGCTGGCAATTGTCAAGCAGATGAGCCGACAGGAATCACGCAGCTCAGCTGGCAATTGTCATGCAGATGAGCCGGCAGGAATCACGCAGCTCAGCAGGCCCTGATCACGTGACTCTGCAGGCACTGATCACGTGGCTGATCAAGTCCAGATCACGTGACTGAGCAGGCACTGATCACGTGGCTATCATGCACTGATGACGTGACTGCGCATGCACTGATGACGTGGCTGATCGGGCACTGATCACATGGCTCATCATGCACTGATCACGTGTTTCTCAGGCAATGATCAGTGACTGACAGGCGCTGATCATGGGACTGTGCACGCACTGATCACGTGGCTATCATGCACTGATCACGTGACTGCGCATGCACTGATGACGTGGCTCTTCGGGCACTGATCACGGGTTTATCAGGCAGTGATCAGTGACTGACAGGCGCTGATCAGGGGACTGTGCACGCACTGATCAGGTGGCTGATCAGGAACTGACCACCTGACCGCGCATGCAGTGATCACCTGGCTGGTCGTTCACTGATCACGTGTTTATCATAGGGTGATCACGTGACTGAGAGGCGCTGATCACGTGACTGTGCCGTCAGTGATCACGTGGCTGAGCAGGCACTGATATCGTGACTGAGCATGCACTGATCATGTGCCGGGAGCCGGGGAGGCATTCCACTCTGGACAAAGGTCATGAGGAAGGAGGCTCGGCATACGCAAATGCGGGATCGAGCCTCAGGAGTCCACCCGAATATTCTCGAGCATCTCCCCCCAAAAAACCGGAGTCTGCCTACTGTATTGCTTTGTGCTCTCACCTCTGATTTCACTGGGGGCTGTCCCCCACCACCATCTCGCTCTCTCTGTCAAAGAGGTAACTTACAGCTCCAATTCATAAAGTTCCTTGTCATTCTTCCCTTTAACTTCCAGCTGAGTCTCCATCTGGAGCGCGGAACCCACCACGCTTCCTAATTATGCCTGGGCTGCTAAGACCCACTCGAGAAGGTGTCTAGGGTGAGGCACCTTTCGCCATTCGAGAGGGCGCCTGCGGCCTACGTAAGTGGTGCAAACTTCTTGTCTTGAAGTTTGATTGGTCTTCCGCGTAAACCAAGCTCCTCAGTCTCTTTTCTCCACCGAATTTTCCTACTGAGCTCTCCTCATACTATTATTCTTGACATCTCTGATTAGCACATAAATAGTCGCCTAGGCCATCTCTCCTTCGAATACCCTGGATCAGTTGGGGCTGGTCCCCGGCAGGTGGCGACCGAACAGGGACCTCAGGAGGCAATACTCAAAGAGCTGAGCAGACACGAACCACGCAATCAGCAGGCAATAAGCATGGAGCTCAGCAGTGACGAATCATGCTGCTCAACTGGCAATAATCAAGCACGTGACCAGGCAGGAATCACGCAGCTCAGCTGGCAATTGTCAAGCAGATGAGCCGACAGGAATCACACAGCTCAGATGGCAATTGTCATGCAGATGAGCCGGCAGGAATCACGCAGCTCAGCAGGCCCTGATCACGTGACTCTGCAGGCACTGATCACGTGGCTGATCAAGTCCAGATCACGTGACTGAGCAGGCACTGATCACGTGGCTATCATGCACTGATGACGTGACTGCGCATGCACTGATGACGTGGCTGATCGGGCACTGATCACATGGCTCATCATGCACTGATCACGTGTTTCTCAGGCAATGATCAGTGACTGACAGGCGCTGATCATGGGACTGTGCACGCACTGATCACGTGGCTATCATGCACTGATCACGTGACTGCGCATGCACTGATGACGTGGCTGTTCGGGCACTGATCACGGGTTTATCAGGCAGTGATCAGTGACTGACAGGCGCTGATCAGGGGACTGTGCACGCACTGATCAGGTGGCTGATCAGGAACTGACCACCTGACCGCGCATGCAGTGATCACGTGGCTGGTCGTTCACTGATCACGTGTTCATCATACGGTGATCACGTGACTGAGAGGCGCTGATCACGTGACTGTGCCGTCAGTGATCACGTGGCTGAGCAGGCACTGATATCGTGACTGAGCATGCACTGATCATGTGCCGGGAGCCGGGGAGGCATTCCACTCTGGACAAAGGTCATGAGGAAGGAGGCTCGGCATACGCAAATGCGGGATCGAGCCTCAGGAGTCCACCCGGATATTCTCGAGCATCTCCCCCCCAAAAAAACCGGAGTCTGCCTACTGTATTGCTTTGTGCTCTCACCTCTGATTTCACTGGGGGCTGTCCCCCACCACCATCTCGCTCTCTCTGTCAAAGAGGTAACTTACAGCTCCAATTCATAAAGTTCCTTGTCATTCTTCCCTTTAACTTCCAGCTGAGTCTCCATCTGGAGCGCGGAACCCACCACGCTTCCTAATTATGCCTGGGCTGCTAAGACCCACTCGAGAAGGTGTCTAGGGTGAGGCACCTTTCGCCATTCGAGAGGGCGCCTGCGGCCTACGTAAGTGGTGCAAACTTCTTGTCTTGAAGT
Source organism: Bos javanicus (assembly GCF_032452875.1). NCBI lineage: Eukaryota > Metazoa > Chordata > Mammalia > Artiodactyla > Bovidae > Bos > Bos javanicus. The sequence continues at coordinate 999,273 of NW_026893621.1, forward strand.
TTGATTGGTCTTCCGCGTAAACCAAGCTCCTCAGTCTCTTTTCTCCACCGAATTTTCCTACTGAGCTCTCCTCATACTATTATTCTTGACATCTCTGATTAGCACATAAATAGTCGCCTAGGCCATCTCTCCTTCGAATACCCTGGATCAGTTGGGGCTGGTCCCCGGCAGGTGGCGACCGAACAGGGACCTCAGGAGGCAATACTCAAAGAGCTGAGCAGACACGAACCACGCAATCAGCAGGCAATAAGCATGGAGCTCAGCAGTGACGAATCATGCTGCTCAACTGGCAATAATCAAGCACGTGACCAGGCAGGAATCACGCAGCTCAGCTGGCAATTGTCAAGCAGATGAGCCGACAGGAATCACGCAGCTCAGATGGCAATTGTCATGCAGATGAGCCGGCAGGAATCACGCAGCTCAGCAGGCCCTGATCACGTGACTCTGCAGGCACTGATCACGTGGCTGATCAAGTACAGATCACGTGACTGAGCAGGCACTGATCACGTGGCTATCATGCACTGATGACGTGACTGCATGCACTGATGACGTGGCTGATCGGGCACTGATCACATGGCTCATCATGCACTGATCACGTGTTTCTCAGGCAATGATCAGTGACTGACAGGCGCTGATCATGGGACTGTGCACGCACTGATCACGTGGCTATCATGCACTGATCACGTGACTGCGCATGCACTGATGACGTGGCTGTTCGGGCACTGATCACGGTTTATCAGGCAGTGATCAGTGACTGACAGGCGCTGATCAGGGGACTGTGCACGCACTGATCAGGTGGCTGATCAGGAACTGACCACCTGACCGCGCATGCAGTGATCACCTGGCTGGTCGTTCACTGATCACGTGTTCATCATACGGTGATCACGTGACTGAGAGGCGCTGATCACGTGACTGTGCCGTCAGTGATCACGTGGCTGAGCAGGCACTGATATCGTGACTGAGCATGCACTGATCATGTGCCGGGAGCCGGGGAGGCATTCCACTCTGGACAAAGGTCATGAGGAAGGAGGCTCGGCATACGCAAATGCGGGATCGAGCCTCAGGAGTCCACCCGGATATTCTCGAGCATCTCCCCCCCAAAAAAACCGGAGTCTGCCTACTGTATTGCTTTGTGCTCTCACCTCTGATTTCACTGGGGGCTGTCCCCCACCACCATCTCGCTCTCTCTGTCAAAGAGGTAACTTACAGCTCCAATTCATAAAGTTCCTTGTCATTCTTCCCTTTAACTTCCAGCTGAGTCTCCATCTGGAGCGCGGAACCCACCACGCTTCCTAATTATGCCTGGGCTGCTAAGACCCACTCGAGAAGGTGTCTAGGGTGAGGCACCTTTCGCCATTCGAGAGGGCGCCTGCGGCCTACGTAAGTGGTGCAAACTTCTTGTCTTGAAGTTTGATTGGTCTTCCGCGTAAACCAAGCTCCTCAGTCTCTTTTCTCCACCGAATTTTCCTACTGAGCTCTCCTCATACTATTATTCTTGACATCTCTGATTAGCACATAAATAGTCGCCTAGGCCATCTCTCCTTCGAATACCCTGGATCAGTTGGGGCTGGTCCCCGGCAGGTGGCGACCGAACAGGGACCTCAGGAGGCAATACTCAAAGAGCTGAGCAGACACGAACCACGCAATCAGCAGGCAATAAGCATGGAGCTCAGCAGTGACGAATCATGCTGCTCAACTGGCAATAATCAAGCACGTGACCAGGCAGGAATCACGCAGCTCAGCTGGCAATTGTCAAGCAGATGAGCCGACAGGAATCACGCAGCTCAGATGGCAATTGTCATGCAGATGAGCCGGCAGGAATCACGCAGCTCAGCAGGCCCTGATCACGTGACTCTGCAGGCACTGATCACGTGGCTGATCAAGTCCAGATCACGTGACTGAGCAGGCACTGATCACGTGGCTATCATGCACTGATGACGAGACTGCGCATGCACTGATGACGTGGCTGATCGGGCACTGATCACATGGCTCATCATGCACTGATCACGTGTTTCTCAGGCAATGATCAGTGACTGACAGGCGCTGATCATGGGACTGTGCACGCACTGATCACGTGGCTATCATGCACTGATCACGTGACTGCGCATGCACTGATGACGTGGCTGTTCGGGCACTGATCACGGTTTATCAGGCAGTGATCAGTGACTGACAGGCGCTGATCAGGGGACTGTGCACGCACTGATCAGGTGGCTGATCAGGAACTGACCACCTGACGCGCATGCAGTGATCACGTGGCTGGTCGTTCACTGATCACGTGTTCATCATACGGTGATCACGTGACTGAGAGGCGCTGATCACGTGACTGTGCCGTCAGTGATCACGTGGCTGAGCAGGCACTGATATCGTGACTGAGCATGCACTGATCATGTGCCGGGAGCCGGGAGGCATTCCACTCTGGACAAAGGTCATGAGGAAGGAGGCTCGGCATACGCAAATGCGGGATCGAGCCTCAGGAGTCCACCCGGATATTCTCGAGCATCTCCCCCAAAAAACCGGAGTCTGCCTACTGTATTGCTTTGTGCTCTCACCTCTGATTTCACTGGGGGCTGTCCCCCACCACCATCTCGCTCTCTCTGTCAAAGAGGTAACTTACAGCTCCAATTCATAAAGTTCCTTGTCATTCTTCCCTTTAACTTCCAGCTGAGTCTCCATCTGGAGCGCGGAACCCACCACGCTTCCTAATTATGCCTGGGCTGCTAAGACCCACTCGAGAAGGTGTCTAGGGTGAGGCACCTTTCGCCATTCGAGAGGGCGCCTGCGGCCTACGTAAGTGGTGCAAACTTCTTGTCTTGAAGTTTGATTGGTCTTCCGCGTAAACCAAGCTCCTCAGTCTCTTTTCTCCACCGAATTTTCCTACTGAGCTCTCCTCATACTATTATTCTTGACATCTCTGATTAGCACATAAATAGTCGCCTAGGCCATCTCTCCTTCGAATACCCTGGATCAGTTGGGGCTGGTCCCCGGCAGGTGGCGACCGAACAGGGACCTCAGGAGGCAATACTCAAAGAGCTGAGCAGACACGAACCACGCAATCAGCAGGCAATAAGCATGGAGCTCAGCAGTGACGAATCATGCTGCTCAACTGGCAATAATCAAGCACGTGACCAGGCAGGAATCACGCAGCTCAGCTGGCAATTGTCAAGCAGATGAGCCGACAGGAATCACGCAGCTCAGATGGCAATTGTCATGCAGATGAGCCGGCAGGAATCACGCAGCTCAGCAGGCCCTGATCACGTGACTCTGCAGGCACTGATCACGTGGCTGATCAAGTCCAGATCACGTGACTGAGCAGGCACTGATCACGTGGCTATCATGCACTGATGACGAGACTGCGCATGCACTGATGACGTGGCTGATCGGGCACTGATCACATGGCTCATCATGCACTGATCACGTGTTTCTCAGGCAATGATCAGTGACTGACAGGCGCTGATCATGGGACTGTGCACGCACTGATCACGTGGCTATCATGCACTGATCACGTGACTGCGCATGCACTGATGACGTGGCTGTTCGGGCACTGATCACGGGTTTATCAGGCAGTGATCAGTGACTGACAGGCGCTGATCAGGGGACTGTGCACGCACTGATCAGGTGGCTGATCAGGAACTGACCACCTGACCGCGCATGCAGTGATCACCTGGCTGGTCGTTCACTGATCACGTGTTTATCATACGGTGATCACGTGACTGAGAGGCGCTGATCACGTGACTGTGCCGTCAGTGATCACGTGGCTGAGCAGGCACTGATATCGTGACTGAGCATGCACTGATCATGTGCCGGGAGCCGGGGAGGCATTCCACTCTGGACAAAGGTCATGAGGAAGGAGGCTCGGCATACGCAAATGCGGGATCGAGCCTCAGGAGTCCACCCGGATATTCTCGAGCATCTCCCCCAAAAAACCGGAGTCTGCCTACTGTATTGCTTTGTGCTCTCACCTCTGATTTCACTGGGGGCTGTCCCCCACCACCATCTCGCTCTCTCTGTCAAAGAGGTAACTTACAGCTCCAATTCATAAAGTTCCTTGTCATTCTTCCCTTTAACTTCCAGCTGAGTCTCCATCTGGAGCGCGGAACCCACCACGCTTCCTAATTATGCCTGGGCTGCTAAGACCCACTCGAGAAGGTGTCTAGGGTGAGGCACCTTTCGCCATTCGAGAGGGCGCCTGCGGCCTACGTAAGTGGTGCAAACTTCTTGTCTTGAAGTTTGATTGGTCTTCCGCGTAAACCAAGCTCCTCAGTCTCTTTTCTCCACCGAATTTTCCTACTGAGCTCTCCTCATACTATTATTCTTGACATCTCTGATTAGCATATAAATAGTCGCCTAGGCCATCTCTCCTTCGAATACCCTGGATCAGTTGGGGCTGGTCCCCGGCAGGTGGCGACCGAACAGGGACCTCAGGAGGCAATACTCAAAGAGCTGAGCAGACACGAACCACGCAATCAGCAGGCAATAAGCATGGAGCTCAGCAGTGACGAATCATGCTGCTCAACTGGCAATAATCAAGCACGTGACCAGGCAGGAATCACGCAGCTCAGCTGGCAATTGTCAAGCAGATGAGCCGACAGGAATCACGCAGCTCAGATGGCAATTGTCATGCAGATGAGCCGGCAGGAATCACGCAGCTCAGCAGGCCCTGATCACGTGACTCTGCAGGCACTGATCACGTGGCTGATCAAGTCCAGATCACGTGACTGAGCAGGCACTGATCACGTGGCTATCATGCACTGATGACGTGACTGCGCATGCACTGATGACGTGGCTGATCGGGCACTGATCACATGGCTCATCATGCACTGATCACGTGTTTCTCAGGCAATGATCAGTGACTGACAGGCGCTGATCATGGGACTGTGCACGCACTGATCACGTGGCTATCATGCACTGATCACGTGACTGCGCATGCACTGATGACGTGGCTGTTCGGGCACTGATCACGGGTTTATCAGGCAGTGATCAGTGACTGACAGGCGCTGATCAGGGGACTGTGCACGCACTGATCAGGTGGCTGATCAGGAACTGACCACCTGACCGCGCATGCAGTGATCACCTGGCTGGTCGTTCACTGATCACGTGTTCATCATACGGTGATCACGTGACTGAGAGCGCTGATCACGTGACTGTGCCGTCAGTGATCACGTGGCTGAGCAGGCACTGATATCGTGACTGAGCATGCACTGATCATGTGCCGGGAGCCGGGGAGGCATTCCACTCTGGACAAAGGTCATGAGGAAGGAGGCTCGGCATACGCAAATGCGGGATCGAGCCTCAGGAGTCCACCCGGATATTCTCGAGCATCTCCCCCCAAAAAACCGGAGTCTGCCTACTGTATTGCTTTGTGCTCTCACCTCTGATTTCACTGGGGGCTGTCCCCCACCACCATCTCGCTCTCTCTGTCAAAGAGGTAACTTACAGCTCCAATTCATAAAGTTCCTTGTCATTCTTCCCTTTAACTTCCAGCTGAGTCTCCATCTGGAGCGCGGAACCCACCACGCTTCTAATTATGCCTGGGCTGCTAAGACCCACTCGAGAAGGTGTCTAGGGTGAGGCACCTTTCGCCATTCGAGAGGGCGCCTGCGGCCTACGTAAGTGGTGCAAACTTCTTGTCTTGAAGTTTGATTGGTCTTCCGCGTAAACCAAGCTCCTCAGTCTCTTTTCTCCACCGAATTTTCCTACTGAGCTCTCCTCATACTATTATTCTTGACATCTCTGATTAGCATATAAATAGTCGCCTAGGCCATCTCTCCTTCGAATACCCTGGATCAGTTGGGGCTGGTCCCGGCAGGTGGCGACCGAACAGGGACCTCAGGAGGCAATACTCAAAGAGCTGAGCAGACACGAACCACGCAATCAGCAGGCAATAAGCATGGAGCTCAGCAGTGACGAATCATGCTGCTCAACTGGCAATAATCAAGCACGTGACCAGGCAGGAATCACGCAGCTCAGCTGGCAATTGTCAAGCAGATGAGCCGACAGGAATCACGCAGCTCAGATGGCAATTGTCATGCAGATGAGCCGGCAGGAATCACGCAGCTCAGCAGGCCCTGATCACGTGACTCTGCAGGCACTGATCACGTGGCTGATCAAGTCCAGATCACGTGACTGAGCAGGCACTGATCACGTGGCTATCATGCACTGATGACGTGACTGCGCATGCACTGATGACGTGGCTGATCGGGCACTGATCACATGGCTCATCATGCACTGATCACGTGTTTCTCAGGCAATGATCAGTGACTGACAGGCGCTGATCATGGGACTGTGCACGCACTGATCACGTGGCTATCATGCACTGATCACGTGACTGCGCATGCACTGATGACGTGGCTGTTCGGGCACTGATCACGGGTTTATCAGGCAGTGATCAGTGACTGACAGGCGCTGATCAGGGGACTGTGCACGCACTGATCAGGTGGCTGATCAGGAACTGACCACCTGACCGCGCATGCAGTGATCACCTGGCTGGTCGTTCACTGATCACGTGTTTATCATACGGTGATCACGTGACTGAGAGGCGCTGATCACGTGACTGTGCCGTCAGTGATCACGTGGCTGAGCAGGCACTGATATCGTGACTGAGCATGCACTGATCATGTGCCGGGAGCCGGGAGGCATTCCACTCTGGACAAAGGTCATGAGGAAGGAGGCTCGGCATACGCAAATGCGGGATCGAGCCTCAGGAGTCCACCCGGATATTCTCGAGCATCTCCCCCCCAAAAAACCCGGAGTCTGCCTACTGTATTGCTTTGTGTCTCACCTCTGATTTCACTGGGGGCTCCCCCACCACCATTCTTCAGAGCTTACAGCTCCAATTCATAAAGTTCCTTGTCATTCTTCCCTTTAACTTCCAGCTGAGTCTCCATCTGGAGCGCGGAACCCACCACGCTTCCTAATTATGCCTGGGCTGCTAAGACCCACTCGAGAAGGTGTCTAGGGTGAGGCACCTTTCGCCATTCGAGAGGGCGCCTGCGGCCTACGTAAGTGGTGCAAACTTCTTGTCTTGAAGTTTGATTGGTCTTCCGCGTAAACCAAGCTCCTCAGTCTCTTTTCTCCACCGAATTTTCCTACTGAGCTCTCCTCATACTATTATTCTTGACATCTCTGATTAGCACATAAATAGTCGCCTAGGCCATCTCTCCTTCGAATACCCTGGATCAGTTGGGGCTGGTCCCCGGCAGGTGGCGACCGAACAGGGACCTCAGGAGGCAATACTCAAAGAGCTGAGCAGACACGAACCACGCAATCAGCAGGCAATAAGCATGGAGCTCAGCAGTGACGAATCATGCTGCTCAACTGGCAATAATCAAGCACGTGACCAGGCAGGAATCACGCAGCTCAGCTGGCAATTGTCAAGCAGATGAGCCGACAGGAATCACGCAGCTCAGATGGCAATTGTCATGCAGATGAGCCGGCAGGAATCACGCAGCTCAGCAGGCCCTGATCACGTGACTCTGCAGGCACTGATCACGTGGCTGATCAAGTCCAGATCACGTGACTGAGCAGGCACTGATCACGTGGCTATCATGCACTGATGACGTGACTGCGCATGCACTGATGACGTGGCTGATCGGGCACTGATCACATGGCTCATCATGCACTGATCACGTGTTTATCAGGCAATGATCAGTGACTGACAGGCGCTGATCATGGGACTGTGCACGCACTGATCACGTGGCTATCATGCACTGATCACGTGACTGCGCATGCACTGATGACGTGGCTGTTCGGGCACTGATCACGGGTTTATCAGGCAGTGATCAGTGACTGACAGGCGCTGATCAGGGGACTGTGCACGCACTGATCAGGTGGCTGATCAGGGACTGACCACCTGACCGCGCATGCAGTGATCACCTGGCTGGTCGTTCACTGATCACGTGTTTATCCTACGGTGATCACGTGACTGAGAGGCGCTGATCACGTGACTGTGCCGTCAGTGATCACGTGGCTGAGCAGGCACTGATATCGTGACTGAGCATGCACTGATCATGTGCCGGGAGCCGGGGAGGCATTCCACTCTGGACAAAGGTCATGAGGAAGGAGGCTCGGCATGCGCAAATGCGGGATCGAGCCTCAGGAGTCCACCCGGATGTTCTCGAGCATCTCCCCCCCAAAAAAACCGGAGTCTGCCTACTGTATTGCTTTGTGCTCTCACCTCTGATTTCACTGGGGGCTGTCCCCCACCACCATCTCGCTCTCTCTGTCAAAGAGGTAACTTACAGCTCCAATTCATAAAGTTCCTTGTCATTCTTCCCTTTAACTTCCAGCTGAGTCTCCATCTGGAGCGCGGAACCCACCACGCTTCCTAATTATGCCTCGGCTGCTAAGACCCACTCGAGAAGGTGTCTAGGGTGAGGCACCTTTCGCCATTCGAGAGGGCGCCTGCGGCCTTCGTAAGTGGTGCAAACTTCTTGTCTTGAAGTTTGATTGGTCTTCCGCGTAAACCAAGCTCCTCAGTCTCTTTTCTCCACCGAATTTTCCTACTGAGCTCTCCTCATACTATTATTCTTGACATCTCTGATTAGCATATAAATAGTCGCCTAGGCCATCTCTCCTTCGAATACCCTGGATCAGTTGGGGCTGGTCCCGGCAGGTGGCGACCGAACAGGGACCTCAGGAGGCAATACTCAAAGAGCTGAGCAGACACGAACCAGGCAATCAGCAGGCAATAAGCATGGAGCTCAGCAGTGACGAATCATGCTGCTCAACTGGCAATAATCAAGCACGTGACCAGGCAGGAATCACGCAGCTCAGCTGGCAATTGTCAAGCAGATGAGCCGACAGGAATCACGCAGCTCAGCTGGCAATTGTCATGCAGATGAGCCGGCAGGAATCACGCAGCTCAGCAGGCCCTGATCACGTGACTCTGCAGGCACTGATCACGTGGCTGATCAAGTCCAGATCACGTGACTGAGCAGGCACTGATCACGTGGCTATCATGCACTGATGACGTGACTGCGCATGCACTGATGACGTGGCTGATCGGGCACTGATCACATGGCTCATCATGCACTGATCACGTGTTTCTCAGGCAATGATCAGTGACTGACAGGCGCTGATCATGGGACTGTGCACGCACTGATCACGTGGCTATCATGCACTGATCACGTGACTGCGCATGCACTGATGACGTGGCTGTTCGGGCACTGATCACGGGTTTATCAGGCAGTGATCAGTGACTGACAGGCGCTGATCAGGGGACTGTGCACGCACTGATCAGGTGGCTGATCAGGAACTGACCACCTGACCGCGCATGCAGTGATCACCTGGCTGGTCGTTCACTGATCACGTGTTCATCATACGGTGATCACGTGACTGAGAGGCGCTGATCACGTGACTGTGCCGTCAGTGATCACGTGGCTGAGCAGGCACTGATATCGTGACTGAGCATGCACTGATCATGTGCCGGGAGCCGGGGAGGCATTCCACTCTGGACAAAGGTCATGAGGAAGGAGGCTCGGCATACGCAAATGCGGGATCGAGCCTCAGGAGTCCACCCGGATATTCTCGAGCATCTCCCCCCCAAAAAAACCGGAGTCTGCCTACTGTATTGCTTTGTGCTCTCACCTCTGATTTCACTGGGGGCTGTCCCCCACCACCATCTCGCTCTCTCTGTCAAAGAGGTAACTTACAGCTCCAATTCATAAAGTTCCTTGTCATTCTTCCCTTTAACTTCCAGCTGAGTCTCCATCTGGAGCGCGGAACCCACCACGCTTCCTAATTATGCCTGGGCTGCTAAGACCCACTCGAGAAGGTGTCTAGGGTGAGGCACCTTTCGCCATTCGAGAGGGCGCCTGCGGCCTACGTAAGTGGTGCAAACTTCTTGTCTTGAAGTTTGATTGGTCTTCCGCGTAAACCAAGCTCCTCAGTCTCTTTTCTCCACCGAATTTTCCTACTGAGCTCTCCTCATACTATTATTCTTGACATCTCTGATTAGCACATAAATAGTCGCCTAGGCCATCTCTCCTTCGAATACCCTGGATCAGTTGGGGCTGGTCCCCGGCAGGTGGCGACCGAACAGGGACCTCAGGAGGCAATACTCAAAGAGCTGAGCAGACACGAACCACGCAATCAGCAGGCAATAAGCATGGAGCTCAGCAGTGACGAATCATGCTGCTCAACTGGCAATAATCAAGCACGTGACCAGGCAGGAATCACGCAGCTCAGCTGGCAATTGTCAAGCAGATGAGCCGACAGGAATCACGCAGCTCAGCTGGCAATTGTCATGCAGATGAGCCGGCAGGAATCACGCAGCTCAGCAGGCCCTGATCACGTGACTCTGCAGGCACTGATCACGTGGCTGATCAAGTCCAGATCACGTGACTGAGCAGGCACTGATCACGTGGCTATCATGCACTGATGACGTGACTGCGCATGCACTGATGACGTGGCTGATCGGGCACTGATCACATGGCTCATCATGCACTGATCACGTGTTTCTCAGGCAATGATCAGTGACTGACAGGCGCTGATCATGGGACTGTGCACGCACTGATCACGTGGCTATCATGCACTGATCACGTGACTGCGCATGCACTGATGACGTGGCTGTTCGGGCACTGATCACGGGTTTATCAGGCAGTGATCAGTGACTGACAGGCGCTGATCAGGGGACTGTGCACGCACTGATCAGGTGGCTGATCAGGAACTGAGCACCTGACCGCGCATGCAGTGATCACCTGGCTGGTCGTTCACTGATCACGTGTTCATCATACGGTGATCACGTGACTGAGAGGCGCTGATTACGTGACTGTGCCGTCAGTGATCACGTGGCTGAGCAGGCACTGATATCGTGACTGAGCATGCACTGATCATGTGCCGGGAGCCGGGGAGGCATTCCACTCTGGACAAAGGTCATGAGGAAGGAGGCTCGGCATACGCAAATGCGGGATCGAGCCTCAGGAGTCCACCCGGATATTCTCGAGCATCTCCCCCCCAAAAAAACCGGAGTCTGCCTACTGTATTGCTTTGTGCTCTCACCTCTGATTTCACTGGGGGCTGTCCCCCACCACCATCTCGCTCTCTCTGTCAAAGAGGTAACTTACAGCTCCAATTCATAAAGTTCCTTGTCATTCTTCCCTTTAACTTCCAGCTGAGTCTCCATCTGGAGCGCGGAACCCACCACGCTTCCTAATTATGCCTGGGCTGCTAAGACCCACTCGAGAAGGTGTCTAGGTGAGGCACCTTTCGCTATTCGAGAGGGCGCCTGCGGCCTACGTAAGTGGTGCAAACTTCTTGTCTTGAAGTTTGATTGGTCTTCCGCGTAAACCAAGCTCCTCAGTCTCTTTTCTCCACCGAATTTTCCTACTGAGCTCTCCTCATACTATTATTCTTGACATCTCTGATTAGCATATAAATAGTCGCCTAGGCCATCTCTCCTTCGAATACCCTGGATCAGTTGGGGCTGGTCCCCGGCAGGTGGCGACCGAACAGGGACCTCAGGAGGCAATACTCAAAGAGCTGAGCAGACACGAACCACGCAATCAGCAGGCAATAAGCATGGAGCTCAGCAGTGACGAATCATGCTGCTCAACTGGCAATAATCAAGCACGTGACCAGGCAGGAATCACGCAGCTCAGCTGGCAATTGTCAAGCAGATGAGCCGACAGGAATCACGCAGCTCAGATGGCAATTGTCATGCAGATGAGCCGGCAGGAATCACGCAGCTCAGCAGGCCCTGATCACGTGACTCTGCAGGCACTGATCACGTGGCTGATCAAGTCCAGATCACGTGACTGAGCAGGCACTGATCACGTGGCTATCATGCACTGATGACGTGACTGCGCATGCACTGATGACGTGGCTGATCGGGCACTGATCACATGGCTCATCATGCACTGATCACGTGTTTATCAGGCAATGATCAGTGACTGACAGGCGCTGATCATGGGACTGTGCACGCACTGATCACGTGGCTATCATGCACTGATCACGTGACTGCGCATGCACTGATGACGTGGCTGTTCGGGCACTGATCACGGGTTTATCAGGCAGTGATCAGTGACTGACAGGCGCTGATCAGGGGACTGTGCACGCACTGATCAGGTGGCTGATCAGGAACTGACCACCTGACCGCGCATGCAGTGATCACCTGGCTGGTCGTTCACTGATCACGTGTTTATCATACGGTGATCACGTGACTGAGAGGCGCTGATCACGTGACTGTGCCGTCAGTGATCACGTGGCTGAGCAGGCACTGATATCGTGACTGAGCATGCACTGATCATGTGCCGGGAGCCGGGGAGGCATTCCACTCTGGACAAAGGTCATGAGGAAGGAGGCTCGGCATACGCAAATGCGGGATCGAGCCTCAGGAGTGCACCCGGATATTCTCGAGCATCTCCCCCCCAAAAAAACCGGAGTCTGCCTACTGTATTGCTTTGTGCTCTCACCTCTGATTTCACTGGGGGCTGTCCCCCACCACCATCTCGCTCTCTCTGTCAAAGAGGTAACTTACAGCTCCAATTCATAAAGTTCCTTGTCATTCTTCCTTTAACTTCCAGCTGAGTCTCCATCTGGAGCGCGGAACCCACCACGCTTCCTAATTATGCCTGGGCTGCTAAGACCCACTCGAGAAGGTGTCTAGGGTGAGGCACCTTTCGCCATTCGAGAGGGCGCCTGCGGCCTACGTAAGTGGTGCAAACTTCTTGTCTTGAAGTTTGATTGGTCTTCCGCGTAAACCAAGCTCCTCAGTCTCTTTTCTCCACCGAATTTTCCTACTGAGCTCTCCTCATACTATTATTCTTGACATCTCTGATTAGCATATAAATAGTCGCCTAGGCCATCTCTCCTTCGAATACCCTGGATCAGTTGGGGCTGGTCCCCGGCAGGTGGCGACCGAACAGGGACCTCAGGAGGCAATACTCAAAGAGCTGAGCAGACACGAACCACGCAATCAGCAGGCAATAAGCATGGAGCTCAGCAGTGACGAATCATGCTGCTCAACTGGCAATAATCAAGCACGTGACCAGGCAGGAATCACGCAGCTCAGCTGGCAATTGTCAAGCAGATGAGCCGACAGGAATCACGCAGCTCAGCTGGCAATTGTCATGCAGATGAGCCGGCAGGAATCACGCAGCTCAGCAGGCCCTGATCACGTGACTCTGCAGGCACTGATCACGTGGCTGATCAAGTCCAGATCACGTGACTGAGCAGGCACTGATCACGTGGCTATCATGCACTGATGACGTGACTGCGCATGCACTGATGACGTGGCTGATCGGGCACTGATCACATGGCTCATCATGCACTGATCACGTGTTTATCAGGCAATGATCAGTGACTGACAGTGATCATGGGACTGTGCACGCACTGATCACGTGGCTATCATGCACTGATCACGTGACTGCGCATGCACTGATGACGTGGCTGTTCGGGCACTGATCACGGGTTTATCAGGCAGTGATCAGTGACTGACAGGCGCTGATCAGGGGACTGTGCACGCACTGATCAGGTGGCTGATCAGGAACTGACCACCTGAACGCGCATGCAGTGATCACCTGGCTGGTCGTTCACTGATCACGTGTTTATCATACGGTGATCACGTGACTGAGAGGCGCTGATCACGTGACTGTGCCGTCAGTGATCACGTGGCTGAGCAGGCACTGATATCGTGACTGAGCATGCACTGATCATGTGCCGGGAGCCGGGGAGGCATTCCACTCTGGACAAAGGTCATGAGGAAGGAGGCTCGGCATACGCAAATGCGGGATCGAGCCTCCGGAGTCCACCCGGATATTCTCGAGCATCTCCCCCCCAAAAAAACCGGAGTCTGCCTACTGTATTGCTTTGTGCTCTCACCTCTGATTTCACTGGGGGCTGTCCCCCACCACCATCTCGCTCTCTCTGTCAAAGAGGTAACTTACAGCTCCAATTCATAAAGTTCCTTGTCATTCTTCCCTTTAACTTCCAGCTGAGTCTCCATCTGGAGCGCGGAACCCACCACGCTTCCTAATTATGCCTGGGCTGCTAAGACCCACTCGAAAAGGTGTCTAGGGTGAGGCACCTTTCGCCATTCGAGAGGGCGCCTGCGGCCTACGTAAGTGGTGCAAACTTCTTGTCTTGAAGTTTGATTGGTCTTCCGCGTAAACCAAGCTCCTCAGTCTCTTTTCTCCACCGAATTTTCCTACTGAGCTCTCCTCATACTATTATTCTTGACATCTCTGATTAGCATATAAATAGTCGCCTAGGCCATCTCTCCTTCGAATACCCTGGATCAGTTGGGGCTGGTCCCCGGCAGGTGGCGACCGAACAGGGACCTCAGGAGGCAATACTCAAAGAGCTGAGCAGACACGAACCACGCAATCAGCAGGCAATAAGCATGGAGCTCAGCAGTGACGAATCATGCTGCTCAACTGGCAATAATCAAGCACGTGACGAGGCAGGAATCACGCAGCTCAGCTGGCAATTGTCAAGCAGATGAGCCGACAGGAATCACGCAGCTCAGCTGGCAATTGTCATGCAGATGAGCCGGCAGGAATCACGCAGCTCAGCAGGCCCTGATCACGTGACTCTGCAGGCACTGATCACGTGGCTGATCAAGTCCAGATCACGTGACTGAGCAGGCACTGATCACGTGGCTATCATGCACTGATGACGTGACTGCGCATGCACTGATGACGTGGCTGATCGGGCACTGATCACATGGCTCATCATGCACTGATCACGTGTTTATCAGGCAATGATCAGTGACTGACAGGCGCTGATCATGGGACTGTGCACGCACTGATCACGTGGCTATCATGCACTGATCACGTGACTGCGCATGCACTGATGACGTGGCTGTTCGGGCACTGATCACGGGTTTATCAGGCAGTGATCAGTGACTGACAGGCGCTGATCAGGGGACTGTGCACGCACTGATCAGGTGGCTGATCAGGAACTGACCACCTGACCGCGCATGCAGTGATCACCTGGCTGGTCGTTCACTGATCACGTGTTTATCATACGGTGATCACGTGACTGAGAGGCGCTGATCACGTGACTGTGCCGTCAGTGATCACGTGGCTGAGCAGGCACTGATATCGTGACTGAGCATGCACTGATCATGTGCCGGGAGCCGGGGAGGCATTCCACTCTGGACAAAGGTCATGAGGAAGGAGGCTCGGCATACGCAAATGCGGGATCGAGCCTCAGGAGTCCACCCGGATATTCTCGAGCATCTCCCCCCAAAAAAACCGGAGTCTGCCTACTGTATTGCTTTGTGCTCTCACCTCTGATTTCACTGGGGGCTGTCCCCCACCACCATCTCGCTCTCTCTGTCAAAGAGGTAACTTACAGCTCCAATTCATAAAGTTCCTTGTCATTCTTCCCTTTAACTTCCAGCTGAGTCTCCATCTGGAGCGCGGAACCCACCACGCTTCCTAATTATGCCTGGGCTGCTAAGACCCACTCGAGAAGGTGTCTAGGGTGAGGCACCTTTCGCCATTCGAGAGGGCGCCTGCGGCCTACGTAAGTGGTGCAAACTTCTTGTCTTGAAGTTTGATTGGTCTTCCGCGTAAACCAAGCTCCTCAGTCTCTTTTCTCCACCGAATTTTCCTACTGAGCTCTCCTCATACTATTATTCTTGACATCTCTGATTAGCACATAAATAGTCGCCTAGGCCATCTCTCCTTCGAATACCCTGGATCAGTTGGGGCTGGTCCCCGGCAGGTGGCGACCGAACAGGGACCTCAGGAGGCAATACTCAAAGAGCTGAGCAGACACGAACCACGCAATCAGCAGGCAATAAGCATGGAGCTCAGCAGTGACGAATCATGCTGCTCAACTGGCAATAATCAAGCACGTGACCAGGCAGGAATCACGCAGCTCAGCTGGCAATTGTCAAGCAGATGAGCCGACAGGAATCACGCAGCTCAGATGGCAATTGTCATGCAGATGAGCCGGCAGGAATCACGCAGCTCAGCAGGCCCTGATCACGTGACTCTGCAGGCACTGATCACGTGGCTGATCAAGTCCAGATCACGTGACTGAGCAGGCACTGATCACGTGGCTATCATGCACTGATGACGTGACTGCGCATGCACTGATGACGTGGCTGATCGGGCACTGATCACATGGCTCATCATGCACTGATCACGTGTTTCTCAGGCAATGATCAGTGACTGACAGGCGCTGATCATGGGACTGTGCACGCACTGATCACGTGGCTATCATGCACTGATCACGTGACTGCGCATGCACTGATGACGTGGCTGTTCGGGCACTGATCACGGGTTTATCAGGCAGTGATCAGTGACTGACAGGCGCTGATCAGGGGACTGTGCACGCACTGATCAGGTGGCTGATCAGGAACTGACCACCTGACCGCGCATGCAGTGATCACCTGGCTGGTCGTTCACTGATCACGTGTTTATCATACGGTGATCACGTGACTGAGAGGCGCTGATCACGTGACTGTGCCGTCAGTGATCACGTGGCTGAGCAGGCACTGATATCGTGACTGAGCATGCACTGATCATGTGCCGGGAGCCGGGGAGGCATTCCACTCTGGACAAAGGTCATGAGGAAGGAGGCTCGGCATACGCAAATGCGGGATCGAGCCTCAGGAGTCCACCCGGATATTCTCGAGCATCTCCCCCCCAAAAAAACCGGAGTCTGCCTACTGTATTGCTTTGTGCTCTCACCTCTGATTTCACTGGGGGCTGTCCCCCACCACCATCTCGCTCTCTCTGTCAAAGAGGTAACTTACAGCTCCAATTCATAAAGTTCCTTGTCATTCTTCCCTTTAACTTCCAGCTGAGTCTCCATCTGGAGCGCGGAACCCACCACGCTTCCTAATTATGCCTGGGCTGCTAAGACCCACTCGAGAAGGTGTCTAGGGTGAGGCACCTTTCGCCATTCGAGAGGGCGCCTGCGGCCTACGTAAGTGGTGCAAACTTCTTGTCTTGAAGTTTGATTGGTCTTCCGCGTAAACCAAGCTCCTCAGTCTCTTTTCTCCACCGAATTTTCCTACTGAGCTCTCCTCATACTATTATTCTTGACATCTCTGATTAGCATATAAATAGTCGCCTAGGCCATCTCTCCTTCGAATACCCTGGATCAGTTGGGGCTGGTCCCCGGCAGGTGGCGACCGAACAGGGACCTCAGGAGGCAATACTCAAAGAGCTGAGCAGACACGAACCACGCAATCAGCAGGCAATAAGCATGGAGCTCAGCAGTGACGAATCATGCTGCTCAACTGGCAATAATCAAGCACGTGACCAGGCAGGAATCACGCAGCTCAGCTGGCAATTGTCAAGCAGATGAGCCGACAGGAATCACGCAGCTCAGCTGGCAATTGTCATGCAGATGAGCCGGCAGGAATCACGCAGCTCAGCAGGCCCTGATCACGTGACTCTGCAGGCACTGATCACGTGGCTGATCAAGTCCAGATCACGTGACTGAGCAGGCACTGATCACGTGGCTATCATGCACTGATGACGTGACTGCGCATGCACTGATGACGTGGCTGATCGGGCACTGATCACATGGCTCATCATGCACTGATCACGTGTTTATCAGGCAATGATCAGTGACTGACAGGCGCTGATCATGGGACTGTGCACGCACTGATCACGTGGCTATCATGCACTGATCACGTGACTGCGCATGCACTGATGACGTGGCTGTTCGGGCACTGATCACGGGTTTATCAGGCAGTGATCAGTGACTGACAGGCGCTGATCAGGGGACTGTGCACGCACTGATCAGGTGGCTGATCAGGAACTGACCACCTGACCGCGCATGCAGTGATCACCTGGCTGGTCGTTCACTGATCACGTGTTTATCATACGGTGATCACGTGACTGAGAGGCGCTGATCACGTGACTGTGCCGTCAGTGATCACGTGGCTGAGCAGGCACTGATATCGTGACTGAGCATGCACTGATCATGTGCCGGGAGCCGGGGAGGCATTCCACTCTGGACAAAGGTCATGAGGAAGGAGGCTCGGCATACGCAAATGCGGGATCGAGCCTCAGGAGTCCACCCGGATATTCTCGAGCATCTCCCCCCCAAACAAACCGGAGTCTGCCTACTGTATTGCTTTGTGCTCTCACCTCTGATTTCACTGGGGGCTGTCCCCCACCACCATCTCGCTCTCTCTGTCAAAGAGGTAACTTACAGCTCCAATTCATAAAGTTCCTTGTCATTCTTCCCTTTAACTTCCAGCTGAGTCTCCATCTGGAGCGCGGAACCCACCACGCTTCCTAATTATGCCTGGGCTGCTAAGACCCACTCGAGAAGGTGTCTAGGGTGAGGCACCTTTCGCCATTCGAGAGGGCGCCTGCGGCCTACGTAAGTGGTGCAAACTTCTTGTCTTGAAGTTTGATTGGTCTTCCGCGTAAACCAAGCTCCTCTGTCTCTTTTCTCCACCGAATTTTCCTACTGAGCTCTCCTCATACTATTATTCTTGACATCTCTGATTAGCATATAAATAGTCGCCTAGGCCATCTCTCCTTCGAATACCCTGGATCAGTTGGGGCTGGTCCCCGGCAGGTGGCGACCGAACAGGGACCTCAGGAGGCAATACTCAAAGAGCTGAGCAGACACGAACCACGCAATCAGCAGGCAATAAGCATGGAGCTCAGCAGTGACGAATCATGCTGCTCAACTGGCAATAATCAAGCACGTGACCAGGCAGGAATCACGCAGCTCAGCTGGCAATTGTCAAGCAGATGAGCCGACAGGAATCACGCAGCTCAGCTGGCAATTGTCATGCAGATGAGCCGGCAGGAATCACGCAGCTCAGCAGGCCCTGATCACGTGACTCTGCAGGCACTGATCACGTGGCTGATCAAGTCCAGATCACGTGACTGAGCAGGCACTGATCACGTGGCTATCATGCACTGATGACGTGACTGCGCATGCACTGATGACGTGGCTGATCGGGCACTGATCACATGGCTCATCATGCACTGATCACGTGTTTATCAGGCAATGATCAGTGACTGACAGGCGCTGATCATGGGACTGTGCACGCACTGATCACGTGGCTATCATGCACTGATCACGTGACTGCGCATGCACTGATGACGTGGCTGTTCGGGCACTGATCACGGGTTTATCAGGCAGTGATCAGTGACTGACAGGCGCTGATCAGGGGACTGTGCACGCACTGATCAGGTGGCTGATCAGGAACTGACCACCTGACCGCGCATGCAGTGATCACCTGGCTGGTCGTTCACTGATCACGTGTTTATCATACGGTGATCACGTGACTGAGAGGCGCTGATCACGTGACTGTGCCGTCAGTGATCACGTGGCTGAGCAGGCACTGATATCGTGACTGAGCATGCACTGATCATGTGCCGGGAGCCGGGGAGGCATTCCACTCTGGACAAAGGTCATGAGGAAGGAGGCTCGGCATACGCAAATGCGGGATCGAGCCTCAGGAGTCCACCCGGATATTCTCGAGCATCTCCCCCCCAAAAAAACCGGAGTCTGCCTACTGTATTGCTTTGTGCTCTCACCTCTGATTTCACTGGGGGCTGTCCCCCACCACCATCTCGCTCTCTCTGTCAAAGAGGTAACTTACAGCTCCAATTCATAAAGTTCCTTGTCATTCTTCCCTTTAACTTCCAGCTGAGTCTCCATCTGGAGCGCGGAACCCACCACGCTTCCTAATTATGCCTGGGCTGCTAAGACCCACTCGAGAAGGTGTCTAGGGTGAGGCACCTTTCGCCATTCGAGAGGGCGCCTGCGGCCTACGTAAGTGGTGCAAACTTCTTGTCTTGAAGTTTGATTGGTCTTCCGCGTAAACCAAGCTCCTCAGTCTCTTTTCTCCACCGAATTTTCCTACTGAGCTCTCCTCATACTATTATTCTTGACATCTCTGATTAGCATATAAATAGTCGCCTAGGCCATCTCTCCTTCGAATACCCTGGATCAGTTGGGGCTGGTCCCCGGCAGGTGGCGACCGAACAGGGACCTCAGGAGGCAATACTCAAAGAGCTGAGCAGACACGAACCACGCAATCAGCAGGCAATAAGCATGGAGCTCAGCAGTGACGAATCATGCTGCTCAACTGGCAATAATCAAGCACGTGACCAGGCAGGAATCACGCAGCTCAGCTGGCAATTGTCAAGCAGATGAGCCGACAGGAATCACGCAGCTCAGCTGGCAATTGTCATGCAGATGAGCCGGCAGGAATCACGCAGCTCAGCAGGCCCTGATCACGTGACTCTGCAGGCACTGATCACGTGGCTGATCAAGTCCAGATCACGTGACTGAGCAGGCACTGATCACGTGGCTATCATGCACTGATGACGTGACTGCGCATGCACTGATGACGTGGCTGATCGGGCACTGATCACATGGCTCATCATGCACTGATCACGTGTTTCTCAGGCAATGATCAGTGACTGACAGGCGCTGATCATGGGACTGTGCACGCACTGATCACGTGGCTATCATGCACTGATCACGTGACTGCGCATGCACTGATGACGTGGCTGTTCGGGCACTGATCACGGGTTTATCAGGCAGTGATCAGTGACTGACAGGCGCTGATCAGGGGACTGTGCACGCACTGATCAGGTGGCTGATCAGGAACTGACCACCTGACCGCGCATGCAGTGATCACCTGGCTGGTCGTTCACTGATCACGTGTTTATCATACGGTGATCACGTGACTGAGAGGCGCTGATCACGTGACTGTGCCGTCAGTGATCACGTGGCTGAGCAGGCACTGATATCGTGACTGAGCATGCACTGATCATGTGCCGGGAGCCGGGGAGGCATTCCACTCTGGACAAAGGTCATGAGGAAGGAGGCTCGGCATACGCAAATGCGGGATCGAGCCTCAGGAGTCCACCCGGATATTCTCGAGCATCTCCCCCCACAAAAAAACCGGAGTCTGCCTACTGTATTGCTTTGTGCTCTCACCTCTGATTTCACTGGGGGCTGTCCCCCACCACCATCTCGCTCTCTCTGTCAAAGAGGTAACTTACAGCTCCAATTCATAAAGTTCCTTGTCATTCTTCCCTTTAACTTCCAGCTGAGTCTCCATCTGGAGCGCGGAACCCACCACGCTTCCTAATTATGCCTGGGCTGCTAAGACCCACTCGAGAAGGTGTCTAGGGTGAGGCACCTTTCGCCATTCGAGAGGGCGCCTGCGGCCTACGTAAGTGGTGCAAACTTCTTGTCTTGAAGTTTGATTGGTCTTCCGCGTAAACCAAGCTCCTCAGTCTCTTTTCTCCACCGAATTTTCCTACTGAGCTCTCCTCATACTATTATTCTTGACATCTCTGATTAGCATATAAATAGTCGCCTAGGCCATCTCTCCTTCGAATACCCTGGATCAGTTGGGGCTGGTCCCCGGCAGGTGGCGACCGAACAGGGACCTCAGGAGGCAATACTCAAAGAGCTGAGCAGACACGAACCACGCAATCAGCAGGCAATAAGCATGGAGCTCAGCAGTGACGAATCATGCTGCTCAACTGGCAATAATCAAGCACGTGACCAGGCAGGAATCACGCAGCTCAGCTGGCAATTGTCAAGCAGATGAGCCGACAGGAATCACGCAGCTCAGCTGGCAATTGTCATGCAGATGAGCCGGCAGGAATCACGCAGCTCAGCAGGCCCTGATCACGTGACTCTGCAGGCACTGATCACGTGGCTGATCAAGTCCAGATCACGTGACTGAGCAGGCACTGATCACGTGGCTATCATGCACTGATGACGTGACTGCGCATGCACTGATGACGTGGCTGATCGGGCACTGATCACATGGCTCATCATGCACTGATCACGTGTTTATCAGGCAATGATCAGTGACTGACAGGCGCTGATCATGGGACTGTGCACGCACTGATCACGTGGCTATCATGCACTGATCACGTGACTGCGCATGCACTGATGACGTGGCTGTTCGGGCACTGATCACGGGTTTATCAGGCAGTGATCAGTGACTGACAGGCGCTGATCAGGGGACTGTGCACGCACTGATCAGGTGGCTGATCAGGAACTGACCACCTGACCGCGCATGCAGTGATCACCTGGCTGGTCGTTCACTGATCACGTGTTTATCATACGGTGATCATGTGACTGAGAGGCGCTGATCACGTGACTGTGCCGTCAGTGATCACGTGGCTGAGCAGGCACTGATATCGTGACTGAGCATGCACTGATCATGTGCCGGGAGCCGGGGAGGCATTCCACTCTGGACAAAGGTCATGAGGAAGGAGGCTCGGCATACGCAAATGCGGGATCGAGCCTCAGGAGTCCACCCGGATATTCTCGAGCATCTCCCCCCCAAAAAAACCGGAGTCTGCCTACTGTATTGCTTTGTGCTCTCACCTCTGATTTCACTGGGGGCTGTCCCCCACCACCATCTCGCTCTCTCTGTCAAAGAGTTAACTTACAGCTCCAATTCATAAAGTTCCTTGTCATTCTTCCCTTTAACTTCCAGCTGAGTCTCCATCTGGAGCGCGGAACCCACCACGCTTCCTAATTATGCCTGGGCTGCTAAGACCCACTCGAGAAGGTGTCTAGGGTGAGGCACCTTTCGCCATTCGAGAGGGCGCCTGCGGCCTACGTAAGTGGTGCAAACTTCTTGTCTTGAAGTTTGATTGGTCTTCCGCGTAAACCAAGCTCCTCAGTCTCTTTTCTCCACCGAATTTTCCTACTGAGCTCTCCTCATACTATTATTCTTGACATCTCTGATTAGCATATAAATAGTCGCCTAGGCCATCTCTCCTTCGAATACCCTGGATCAGTTGGGGCTGGTCCCCGGCAGGTGGCGACCGAACAGGGACCTCAGGAGGCAATACTCAAAGAGCTGAGCAGACACGAACCACGCAATCAGCAGGCAATAAGCATGGAGCTCAGCAGTGACGAATCATGCTGCTCAACTGGCAATAATCAAGCACGTGACCAGGCAGGAATCACGCAGCTCAGCTGGCAATTGTCAAGCAGATGAGCCGACAGGAATCACGCAGCTCAGATGGCAATTGTCATGCAGATGAGCCGGCAGGAATCACGCAGCTCAGCAGGCCCTGATCACGTGACTCTGCAGGCACTGATCACGTGGCTGATCAAGTCCAGATCACGTGACTGAGCAGGCACTGATCACGTGGCTATCATGCACTGATGACGTGACTGCGCATGCACTGATGACGTGGCTGAGCGGGCACTGATCACATGGCTCATCATGCACTGATCACGTGTTTCTCAGGCAATGATCAGTGACTGACAGGCGCTGATCATGGGACTGTGCACGCACTGATCACGTGGCTATCATGCACTGATCACGTGACTGCGCATGCACTGATGACGTGGCTGTTCGGGCACTGATCACGGGTTTATCAGGCAGTGATCAGTGACTGACAGGCGCTGATCAGGGGACTGTGCACGCACTGATCAGGTGGCTGATCAGGAACTGACCACCTGACCGCGCATGCAGTGATCACCTGGCTGGTCGTTCACTGATCACGTGTTTATCATACGGTGATCACGTGACTGAGAGGCGCTGATCACGTGACTGTGCCGTCAGTGATCACGTGGCTGAGCAGGCACTGATATCGTGACTGAGCATGCACTGATCATGTGCCGGGAGCCGGGAGGCATTCCACTCTGGACAAAGGTCATGAGGAAGGAGGCTCGGCATACGCAAATGCGGGATCGAGCCTCAGGAGTCCACCCGGATATTCTCGAGCATCTCCCCCCAAAAAAACCAGAGTCTGCCTACTGTATTGCTTTGTGCTCTCACCTCTGATTTCACTGGGGGCTGTCCCCCACCACCATCTCGCTCTCTCTGTCAAAGAGGTAACTTACAGCTCCAATTCATAAAGTTCCTTGTCATTCTTCCCTTTAACTTCCAGCTGAGTCTCCATCTGGAGCGCGGAACCCACCACGCTTCCTATTTATGCCTGGGCTGCTAGGACCCACTCGAGAAGGTGTCTAGGGTGAGGCCCCTTTCGCCATTCGAGAGGGCGCCTGCGGCCTACGTAAGTGGTGCAAACTTCTTGTCTTGAAGTTTGATTGGTCTTCCGCGTAAACCAAGCTCCTCAGTCTCTTTTCTCCACCGAATTTTCCTACTGAGCTCTCCTCATACTATTATTCTTGACATCTCTGATTAGCATATAAATAGTCGCCTAGGCCATCTCTCCTTCGAATCCCCTGGATCAGTTGGGGCTGGTCCCCGGCAGGTGGCGACCGAACAGGGACCTCAGGAGGCAATACTCAAAGAGCTGAGCAGACACGAACCACGCAATCAGCAGGCAATAAGCATGGAGCTCAGCAGTGACGAATCATGCTGCTCAACTGGCAATAATCAAGCACGTGACCAGGCAGGAATCACGCAGCTCAGCTGGCAATTGTCAAGCAGATGAGCCGACAGGAATCACGCAGCTCAGATGGCAATTGTCATGCAGATGAGCCGGCAGGAATCACGCAGCTCAGCAGGCCCTGATCACGTGACTCTGCAGGCACTGATCACGTGGCTGATCAAGTCCAGATCACGTGACTGAGCAGGCACTGATCACGTGGCTATCATGCACTGATGGCGTGACTGCGCATGCACTGATGACGTGGCTGATCGGGCACTGATCACATGGCTCATCATGCACTGATCACGTGTTTCTCAGGCAATGATCAGTGACTGACAGGCGCTGATCATGGGACTGTGCACGCACTGATCACGTGGCTATCATGCACTGATCACGTGACTGCGCATGCACTGATGACGTGGCTGTTCGGGCACTGATCACGGGTTTATCAGGCAGTGATCAGTGACTGACAGGCGCTGATCAGGGGACTGTGCACGCACTGATCAGGTGGCTGATCAGGAACTGACCACCTGACCGCGCATGCAGTGATCACCTGGCTGGTCGTTCACTGATCACGTGTTTATCATACGGTGATCACGTGACTGAGAGGCGCTGATCACGTGACTGTGCCGTCAGTGATCACGTGGCTGAGCAGGCACTGATATCGTGACTGAGCATGCACTGATCATGTGCCGGGAGCCGGGGAGGCATTCCACTCTGGACAAAGGTCATGAGGAAGGAGGCTCGGCATACGCAAATGCGGGATCGAGCCTCAGGAGTCCACCCGGATATTCTCGAGCATCTCCCCCCAAAAAAACCGGAGTCTGCCTACTGTATTGCTTTGTGCTCTCACCTCTGATTTCACTGGGGGCTGTCCCCACCACCATCTCGCTCTCTCTGTCAAAGAGGTAACTTACAGCTCCAATTCATAAAGTTCCTTGTCATTCTTCCCTTTAACTTCCAGCTGAGTCTCCATCTGGAGCGCGGAACCCACCACGCTTCCTAATTATGCCTGGGCTGCTAAGACCCACTCGAGAAGGTGTCTAGGGTGAGGCACCTTTCGCTATTCGAGAGGCGCCTGCGGCCTACGTAAGTGGTGCAAACTTCTTGTCTTGAAGTTTGATTGGTCTTCCGCGTAAACCAAGCTCCTCAGTCTCTTTTCTCCACCGAATTTTCCTACTGAGCTCTCCTCATACTATTATTCTTGACATCTCTGATTAGCATATAAATAGTCGCCTAGGCCATCTCTCCTTCGAATACCCTGGATCAGTTGGGGCTGGTCCCCGGCAGGTGGCGACCGAACAGGGACCTCAGGAGGCAATACTCAAAGAGCTGAGCAGACACGAACCACGCAATCAGCAGGCAATAAGCATGGAGCTCAGCAGTGACGAATCATGCTGCTCAACTGGCAATAATCAAGCACGTGACCAGGCAGGAATCACGCAGCTCAGCTGGCAATTGTCAAGCAGATGAGCCGACAGGAATCACGCAGCTCAGATGGCAATTGTCATGCAGATGAGCCGGCAGGAATCACGCAGCTCAGCAGGCCCTGATCACGTGACTCTGCAGGCACTGATCACGTGGCTGATCAAGTCCAGATCACGTGACTGAGCAGGCACTGATCACGTGGCTATCATGCACTGATGACGTGACTGCGCATGCACTGATGGCGTGGCTGATCGGGCACTGATCACATGGCTCATCATGCACTGATCACGTGTTTATCAGGCAATGATCAGTGACTGACAGGCGCTGATCATGGGACTGTGCACGCACTGATCACGTGGCTATCATGCACTGATCACGTGACTGCGCATGCACTGATGACGTGGCTGTTCGGGCACTGATCACGGGTTTATCAGGCAGTGATCAGTGACTGACAGGCGCTGATCAGGGGACTGTGCACGCACTGATCAGGTGGCTGATCAGGAACTGACCACCTGACCGCGCATGCAGTGATCACCTGGCTGGTCGTTCACTGATCACGTGTTTATCATACGGTGATCACGTGACTGAGAGCGCTGATCACGTGACTGTGCCGTCAGTGATCACGTGGCTGAGCAGGCACTGATATCGTGACTGAGCATGCACTGATCATGTGCCGGGAGCCGGGGAGGCATTCCACTCTGGACAAAGGTCATGAGGAAGGAGGCTCGGCATACGCAAATGCGGGATCGAGCCTCAGGAGTCCACCCGGATATTCTCGAGCATCTCCCCCCAAAAAACCGAGTCTGCCTACTGTATTGCTTTGTGCTCTCACCTCTGATTTCACTGGGGGCTGTCCCCACCACCATCTCGCTCTCTCTGTCAAAGAGGTAACTTACAGCTCCAATTCATAAAGTTCCTTGTCATTCTTCCCTTTAACTTCCAGCTGAGTCTCCATCTGGAGCGCGGACCCACCACGCTTACTAATTATGCCTGGGCTGCTAAGACCCACTCGAGAAGGTGTCTAGGGTGAGGCACCTTTCGCTATTCGAGAGGCGCCTGCGGCCTACGTAAGTGGTGCAAACTTCTTGTCTTGAAGTTTGATTGGTCTTCCGCGTAAACCAAGCTCCTCAGTCTCTTTTCTCCACCGAATTTTCCTACTGAGCTCTCCTCATACTATTATTCTTGACATCTCTGATTAGCATATAAATAGTCGCCTAGGCCATCTCTCCTTCGAATACCCTGGATCAGTTGGGGCTGGTCCCCGGCAGGTGGCGACCGAACAGGGACCTCAGGAGGCAATACTCAAAGAGCTGAGCAGACACGAACCACGCAATCAGCAGGCAATAAGCATGGAGCTCAGCAGTGACGAATCATGCTGCTCAACTGGCAATAATCAAGCACGTGACCAGGCAGGAATCACGCAGCTCAGCTGGCAATTGTCAAGCAGATGAGCCGACAGGAATCACGCAGCTCAGATGGCAATTGTCATGCAGATGAGCCGGCAGGAATCACGCAGCTCAGCAGGCCCTGATCACGTGACTCTGCAGGCACTGATCACGTGGCTGATCAAGTCCAGATCACGTGACTGAGCATGCACTGATCACGTGGCTATCATGCACTGATGACGTGACTGCGCATGCACTGATGACGTGGCTGATCGGGCACTGATCACATGGCTCATCATGCACTGATCACGTGTTTATCAGGCAATGATCAGTGACTGACAGGCGCTGATCATGGGACTGTGCACGCACTGATCACGTGGCTATCATGCACTGATCACGTGACTGCGCATGCACTGATGGCGTGGCTGTTCGGGCACTGATCACGGGTTTATCAGGCAGTGATCAGTGACTGACAGGCGCTGATCAGGGGACTGTGCACGCACTGATCAGGTGGCTGATCAGGAACTGACCACCTGACCGCGCATGCAGTGATCACCTGGCTGGTCGTTCACTGATCACGTGTTTATCATACGGTGATCACGTGACTGAGAGGCGCTGATCACGTGACTGTGCCGTCAGTGATCACGTGGCTGAGCAGGCACTGATATCGTGACTGAGCATGCACTGATCATGTGCCGGGAGCCGGGGAGGCATTCCACTCTGGACAAAGGTCATGAGGAAGGAGGCTCGGCATACGCAAATGCGGGATCGAGCCTCAGGAGTCCACCCGGATATTCTCGAGCATCTCCCCCCAAAAAACCGGAGTCTGCCTACTGTATTGCTTTGTGCTCTCACCTCTGATTTCACTGGGGGCTGTCCCCCACCACCATCTCGCTCTCTCTGTCAAAGAGGTAACTTACAGCTCCAATTCATAAAGTTCCTTGTCATTCTTCCCTTTAACTTCCAGCTGAGTCTCCATCTGGAGCGCGGAACCCACCACGCTTCCTAATTATGCCTGGGCTGCTAAGACCCACTCGAGAAGGTGTCTAGGGTGAGGCACCTTTCCTATTCGAGAGGGCGCCTGCGGCCTAAGTAAGTGGTGCAAACTTCTTGTCTTGAAGTTTGATTGGTCTTCCGCGTAAACCAAGCTCCTCAGTCTCTTTTCTCCACCGAATTTTCCTACTGAGCTCTCCTCATACTATTATTCTTGACATCTCTGATTAGCATATAAATAGTCGCCTAGGCCATCTCTCCTTCGAATACCCTGGATCAGTTGGGGCTGGTCCCCGGCAGGTGGCGACCGAACAGGGACCTCAGGAGGCAATACTCAAAGAGCTGAGCAGACACGAACCACGCAATCAGCAGGCAATAAGCATGGAGCTCAGCAGTGACGAATTATGCTGCTCAACTGGCAATAATCAAGCACGTGACCAGGCAGGAATCACGCAGCTCAGCTGGCAATTGTCAAGCAGATGAGCCGACAGGAATCACGCAGCTCAGATGGCAATTATCATGCAGATGAGCCGGCAGGAATCACGCAGCTCAGCAGGCCCTGATCACGTGACTCTGCAGGCACTGATCACGTGGCTGATCAAGTCCAGATCACGTGACTGAGCAGCACTGATCACGTGGCTATCATGCACTGATGCGTGACTGCGCATGCACTGATGGCGTGGCTGATCGGGCACTGATCACATGGCTCATCATGCACTGATCACGTGTTTCTCAGGCAATGATCAGTGACTGACAGGCGCTGATCATGGGACTGTGCACGCACTGATCACGTGGCTATCATGCACTGATCACGTGACTGCGCATGCACTGATGACGTGGCTGTTCGGGCACTGATCACGGGTTTATCAGGCAGTGATCAGTGACTGACAGGCGCTGATCAGGGGACTGTGCACGCACTGATCAGGTGGCTGATCAGGAACTGACCACCTGACGGCGCATGCAGTGATCACCTGGCTGGTCGTTCACTGATCACGTGTTTATCATACGGTGATCACGTGACTGAGAGGCGCTGATCACGTGACTGTGCCGTCAGTGATCACGTGGCTGAGCAGGCACTGATATCGTGACTGAGCATGCACTGATCATGTGCCGGGAGCCGGGGAGGCATTCCACTCTGGACAAAGGTCATGAGGAAGGAGGCTCGGCATACGCAAATGCGGGATCGAGCCTCAGGAGTCCACCCGGATATTCTCGAGCATCTCCCCCAAAAAACCGAGTCTGCCTACTGTATTGCTTTGTGCTCTCACCTCTGATTTCACTGGGGGCTGTCCCCCACCACCATCTCGCTCTCTCTGTCAAAGAGTTAACTTACAGCTCCAATTCATAAAGTTCCTTGTCATTCTTCCCTTTAACTTCCAGCTGAGTCCCCATCTGGAGCGCGGAACCCACCACGCTTACTAATTATGCCTGGGCTGCTAAGACCCACTCGAGAAGGTGTCTAGGGTGAGGCACCTTTCGCTATTCGAGAGGGCGCCTGCGGCCTACGTAAGTGGTGCAAACTTCTTGTCTTGAAGTTTGATTGGTCTTCCGCGTAAACCAAGCTCCTCAGTCTCTTTTCTCCACCGAATTTTCCTACTGAGCTCTCCTCATACTATTATTCTTGACATCTCTGATTAGCATATAAATAGTCGCCTAGGCCATCTCTCCTTCGAATACCCTGGATCAGTTGGGGCTGGTCCCCGGCAGGTGGCGACCGAACAGGGACCTCAGGAGGCAACACTCAAAGAGCTGAGCAGACACGAACCACGCAACCAGCAGGCAATAAGCATGGAGCTCAGCGGTGACGAATCATGCTGCTCAACTGGCAATAATCAAGCACGTGACCGGGCAGGAATCACGCAGCTCAGCTGGCAATTGTCAAGCAGATGAGCCGACAGGAATCACGCAGCTCAGATGGCAATTGTCATGCAGATGAGCCGGCAGGAATCACGTAGCTCAGCAGGCCCTGATCACGTGACTCTGCAGGCACTGATCACGTGGCTGATCAAGTCCAGATCACGTGACTGAGCATGCACTGATCGCGTGGCTATCATGCACTGATGGCGTGACTGCGCATGCACTGATGGCGTGGCTGATCGGGCACTGATCACATGGCTCATCATGCACTGATCACGTGTTTCTCAGGCAATGATCAGTGACTGACAGGCGCTGATCATGGGACTGTGCACGCACTGATCACGTGGCTATCATGCACTGATCACGTGACTGCGCATGCACTGATGACGCGGCTGTTCGGGCACTGATCACGTGTTTATCAGGCGGTGATCAGTGACTGACAGGCGCTGATCAGGGGACTGTGCACGCACTGATCAGGTGGCTGATCAGGAACTGACCACCTGACCGCGCATGCAGTGATCACGTGGCTGGTCGTTCACTGATCACGTGTTTATCATACGGCGATCACGTGACTGAGAGGCGCTGATCACGTGACTGTGCCGTCAGTGATCACGTGGCTGAGCAGGCACTGATATCGTGACTGAGCATGCACTGATCATGTGCCGGGAGCCGGGGAGGCATTCCACTCTGGACAAAGGTCATGAGGAAGGAGGCTCGGCACACGCAAATGCGGGATCGAGCCTCAGGAGTCCACCCGGATATTCTCGAGCATCTCCCCCCAAAACCGGAGTCTGCCTACTGTATTGCTTTGTGCTCTCACCTCTGATTTCACTGGGGGCTGTCCCCCACCACCATCTCGCTCTCTCTGTCAAAGAGTTAACTTACAGCTCCAATTCATAAAGTTCCTTGTCATTCTTCCCTTTAACTTCCAGCTGAGTCTCCATCTGGAGCGCGGAACCCACCACGCTTCCTAATTATGCCTGGGCTGCTAAGACCCACTCGAGAAGGTGTCTAGGCTGAGGCACCTTTCGCCATTCGAGAGGGCGCCTGCGGCCTAAGTAAGTGGTGCAAACTTCTTGTCTTGAAGTTTGATTGGTCTTCCGCGTAAACCAAGCTCCTCAGTCTCTTTTCTCCACCGAATTTTCCTACTGAGCTCTCCTCATACTATTATTCTTGACATCTCTGATTAGCATATAAATAGTCGCCTAGGCCATCTCTCCTTCGAATACCCTGGATCAGTTGGGGCTGGTCCCCGGCAGGTGGCGACCGAACAGGGACCTCAGGAGGCAATACTCAAAGAGCTGAGCAGACACGAACCACGCAATCAGCAGGCAATAAGCATGGAGCTCAGCAGTGACGAATCATGCTGCTCAACTGGCAATAATCAAGCACGTGACCAGGCAGGAATTACGCAGCTCAGCTGGCAATTGTCAAGCAGATGAGCCGACAGGAATCACGCAGCTCAGATGGCAATTGTCATGCAGATGAGCCGGCAGGAATCACGCAGCTCAGCAGGCCCTGATCACGTGACTCTGCAGGCACTGATCACGTGGCTGATCAAGTCCAGATCACGTGACTGAGCAGGCACTGATCACGTGGCTATCATGCACTGATGACGTGACTGCGCATGCACTGATGACGTGGCTGATCGGGCACTGATCACATGGCTCATCATGCACTGATCACGTGTTTATCAGGCAATGATCAGTGACTGACAGGCGCTGATCATGGGACTGTGCACGCACTGATCACGTGGCTATCATGCACTGATCGCGTGACTCGCATGCACTGATGGCGTGGCTGTTCGGGCACTGATCACGGGTTTATCAGGCGGTGATCAGTGACTGACAGGCGCTGATCAGGGGACTGTGCTGATCAGGTGGCTGATCAGGAACTGACCACCTGACGGCGCATGCAGTGATCACGTGGCTGGTCGTTCACTGATCACGTGTTTATCATCGGTGATCACGTGACTGAGAGGCGCTGATCACGTGACTGTGCCGTCAGTGATCACGTGGCTGAGCAGGCACTGATATCGTGACTGAGCATGCACTGATCATGTGCCGGGAGCCGGGAGGCATTCCACTCTGGACAAAGGTCATGAGGAAGGAGGCTCGGCATACGCAAATGCGGGATCGAGCCTCAGGAGTCCACCCGGATATTCTCGAGCATCTCCCCCAAAAACCGGAGTCTGCCTACTGTATTGCTTTGTGCTCTCACCTCTGATTTCACTGGGGGCTGTCCCCCACCACCATCTCGCTCTCTCTGTCAAAGAGTTAACTTACAGCTCCAATTCATAAAGTTCCTTGTCATTCTTCCCTTTAACTTCCAGCTGAGTCTCCATCTGGAGCGCGGAACCCACCACGCTTACTAATTATGCCTGGGCTGCTAAGACCCACTCGAGAAGGTGTCTAGGGTGAGGCACCTTTCGCCATTCGAGAGGGCGCCTGCGGCCTACGTAAGTGGTGCAAACTTCTTGTCTTGAAGTTTGATTGGTCTTCCGCGTAAACCAAGCTACTCAGTCTCTTTTCTCCACCGAATTTTCCTACTGAGCTCTCCTCATACTATTATTCTTGACATCTCTGATTAGCATATAAATAGTCGCCTAGGCCATCTCTCCTTCGAATACCCTGGATCAGTTGGGGCTGGTCCCCGGCAGGTGGCGACCGAACAGGGACCTCAGGAGGCAATACTCAAAGAGCTGAGCAGACACGAACCACGCAATCAGCAGGCAATAAGCATGGAGCTCAGCAGTGACGAATCATGCTTCTCAACTGGCAATAATCAAGCACGTGACCAGGCAGGAATCACGCAGCTCAGCTGGCAATTGTCAAGCAGATGAGCCGACAGGAATCGCGCAGCTCAGATGGCAATTGTCATGCAGATGAGCCGGCAGGAATCACGCAGCTCAGCAGGCCCTGATCACGTGACTCTGCAGGCACTGATCACGTGGCTGATCAAGTCCAGATCACGTGACTGAGCAGGCACTGATCACGTGGCTATCATGCACTGATGGCGTGACTGCGCATGCACTGATGGCGTGGCTGATCGGGCACTGATCACATGGCTCATCATGCACTGATCACGTGTTTCTCAGGCAATGATCAGTGACTGACAGGCGCTGATCATGGGACTGTGCACGCACTGATCACGTGGCTATCATGCACTGATCACGTGGCTGTTCGGGCCCTGATCACGGGTTTATCAGGCAGTGATCAGTGACTGACAGGCGCTGATCAGGGGACTGTGCACGCACTGATCAGGTGGCTGATCAGGAACTGACCACCTGACCGCGCATGCAGTGATCACCTGGCTGGTCGTTCACTGATCACGTGTTTATCATACGGTGATCACGTGACTGAGAGCGCTGATCACGTGACTGTGCCGTCAGTGATCACGTGGCTGAGCAGGCACTGATATCGTGACTGAGCATGCACTGATCATGTGCCGGGAGCCGGGAGGCATTCCACTCTGGACAAAGGTCATGAGGAAGGAGGCTCGGCATACGCAAATGCGGGATCGAGCCTCAGGAGTCCACCCGGATATTCTCGAGCATCTCCCCCAAAACAACCGGAGTCTGCCTACTGTATTGCTTTGTGCTCTCACCTCTGATTTCACTGGGGGCTGTCCCCCACCACCATCTCGCTCTCTCTGTCAAAGAGTAAACTTACAGCTCCAATTCATAAAGTTCCTTGTCATTCTTCCCTTTAACTTCCAGCTGAGTCTCCATCTGGAGCGCGGAACCCACCTTACTAATTATGCCTGGGCTGCTAAGACCCACTCGAGAAGGTGTCTAGGGTGAGGCACCTTTCGCTATTCGAGAGGGCGCCTGCGGCCTACGTAAGTGGTGCAAACTTCTTGTCTTGAAGTTTGATTGGTCTTCCGCGTAAACCAAGCTCCTCAGTCTCTTTTCTCCACCGAATTTTCCTACTGAGCTCTCCTCCTACTATTATTCTTGACATCTCTGATTAGCATATAAATAGTCGCCTAGGCCATCTCTCCTTCGAATACCCTGGATCAGTTGGGGCTGGTCCCGGCAGGTGGCGACCGAACAGGGACCTCAGGAGGCAATACTCAAAGAGCTGAGCAGACACGAACCACGCAATCAGCAGGCAATAAGCATGGAGCTCAGCAGTGACGAATCGTGCTGCTCAACTGGCAATAATCAAGCACGTGACCAGGCAGGAATCACGCAGCTCAGCTGGCAATTGTCAAGCAGATGAGCCGACAGGAATCACGCAGCTCAGATGGCAATTGTCATGCAGATGAGCCGGCAGGAATCACGCAGCTCAGCAGGCCCTGATCACGTGACTCTGCAGGCACTGATCAAGTGGCTGATCAAGTCCAGATCACGTGACTGAGCAGGCACTGATCACGTGGCTATCATGCACTGATGACGTGACTGCGCATGCACTGATGACGTGGCTGATCGGGCACTGATCATGGCTCATCATGCACTGATCACGTGTTTCTCAGGCAATGATCAGTGACTGACAGGCGCTGATCGTGGGACTGTGCACGCACTGATCACGTGGCTATCATGCACTGATCACGTGACTGCGCATGCACTGATGGCGTGGCTGTTCGGGCACTGATCACGGTTTATCAGGCAGTGATCAGTGACTGACAGGCGCTGATCAGGGGACTGTGCGCGCTGATCAGGTGGCTGATCAGGAACTGACCTGACCGCGCATGCAGTGATCACCTGGCTGGTCGTTCACTGATCACGTGTTTATCATGCGGTGATCACGTGACTGAGGCGCTGATCACGTGACTGTGCCGTCAGTGATCACGTGGCTGAGCAGGCACTGTACGTGACTGAGCATGCACTGATCATGTGCCGGGGCCGGGAGGCATTCCACTCTGGACAAAGGTCATGAGGAAGGAGGCTCGGCATACGCAAATGCGGGATCGAGCCTCAGGAGTCCACCCGGATATTCTCGAGCATCTCCCCCCAAAAAACCGGAGTCTGCCTACTGTATTGCTTTGTGCTCTCACCTCTGATTTCACTGGGGGCTGTCCCCCACCACCTACCTCTCTCTGTCAAAGAGTTAACTTACAGCTCCAATTCATAAAGTTCCTTGTCATTCTTCCCTTTAACTTCCAGCTGAGTCTCCATCTGGAGCGCGGAACCCACCACGCTTACTAATTATGCCTGGGCTGCTAAGACCCACTGAGAAGGTGTCTAGGGTGAGGCACCTTTCGCCATTCGAGGGGGCGCCTGCGGCCTACGTAAGTGGTGCAAACTTCTTGTCTTGAAGTTTGATTGGTCTTCCGCGTAAACCAAGCTCCTCAGTCTCTTTTCTCCACCGAATTTTCCTACTGAGCTCTCCTCATACTATTATTCTTGACATCTCTGATTAGCATATAAAGAGTCGCCTAGGCCATCTCTCCTTCGAATACCCTGGATCAGTTGGGGCTGGTCCCCGGAAGGTGGCGACCGAACAGGGACCTCAGGAGGCAATACTCAAAGAGCTGAGCAGACACGAACCACGCAATCAGCAGGCAATAAGCATGGAGCTCAGCAGTGACGAATCATGCTGCTCAACTGGCAATAATCAAGCACGTGACCAGGCAGGAATCACGCGGCTCAGCTGGCAATAGTCAAGCAGATGAGCCGACAGGAATCACGCAGCTCAGATGGCAATTGTCATGCAGATGGGCCGGCCGGAATCACGCAGCTCAGCAGGCCCTGATCACGTGACTCTTCAGGCACTGATCACGTGGCTGATCAAGTCCAGATCGCGTGACTGAGCATGCACTGATCACGTGGCTATCATGCACTGATGACGCGACTGCGCATGCACTGATGACGTGGCTGATCGGGCACTGATCACATGGCTCATCATGCACTGATCACGTGTTTATCGGGCAATGATCAGTGACTGACAGGCGCTGATCATGGGACTGTGCACGCACTGATCGCGTGGCTATCATGCACTGATCACGTGACTGCGCATGCACTGATGGCGTGGCTGTTCGGGCACTGATCACGTGTTTATCGGGCAGTGATCAGTGACTGACAGGCGCTGATCAGGACTGTGCACGCACTGATCAGGTGGCTGATCAGGAACTGACCACCTGACCGCATGCAGTGATCACGTGGCTGGTCGTTCACTGATCACGTGTTTATCATACGGTGATCACGTGACTGAGAGGCGCTGATCACGTGACTGTGCCGTCAGTGATCACGTGGCTGAGCGGGCACTGATATCGTGACTGAGCATGCACTGATCATGTGCCGGGAGCCGGGGAGGCATTCCACTCTGGACAAAGGTCATGAGGAAGGAGGCTCGGCATACGCAAATGCGGGATCGAGCCTCAGGAGTCCACCCGGATATTCTCGAGCATCTCCCCCCAAAAACACCGGAGTCTGCCTACTGTATTGCTTTGTGCTCTCACCTCTGATTTCACTGGGGGCTGTCCCCCACCACCATCTCGCTCTCTCTGTCAAAGAGGTAACTTACAGCTCCAATTCATAAAGTTCCTTGTCATTCTTCCCTTTAACTTCCAGCTGAGTCTCCATCTGGAGCGCGGAACCCACCACGCTTACTAATTATGCCTGGGCTGCTAAGACCCACTCGAGAAGGTGTCTAGGGTGAGGCACCTTTCGCCATTCGAGGGCGCCTGCGGCCTACGTAAGTGGTGCAAACTTCTTGTCTTGAAGTTTGATTGGTCTTCCGCGTAAACCAAGCTCCTCAGTCTCTTTTCTCCACCGAATTTTCCTACTGAGCTCTCCTCATACTATTATTCTTGACATCTCTGATTAGCATATAAATAGTCGCCTAGGCCATCTCTCCTTCGAATACCCTGGATCAGTTGGGGCTGGTCCCCGGCAGGTGGCGACCGAACAGGGATGCAGGCCTCTCTCTAGCCATAGCACGGGTTCAGCAGGCAATTGTGGAGCTCAGCAGTGACGAATCATGCTGCTCAACTGGCAATAATCAAGCACGTGACCAGGCATCACGCAGCTCAGCTGGCAGCCCAG